>NC_056729.1:845076575-845194075 GCF_019279795.1 Protopterus annectens
CTCCTGGTTCCAATTTTACTTTTCAGACAGCTCACAAGCAGTTAAATGGCAGTCAACTTGTGCCACTTTCCTACTAGTATCAGACAGTATACCCAAGGATCAATACTAGGGTCCTTCTTTTTCAAGACAGTTATTGACAGTTTGCACATAGCAGTTAAAAATGTTAACCTAATCCAATATGCTGATGATTCTTCTCTTATATACTTAGCTAGAATCCTACTCAGTATCTACAACTCACTCCCGTTCTCAAAATTTGGCTGGCCAAATCTGACCACTTTCTGGATCCAAAGAAGATAAAACTATTCCTTTTTCACCCCAATGTTCAATACTGATTACAAAACAAATTTTAAAATCCCCTCCTCCAGCAATACAATAACTGTAGTAGTCCCTAGCATCAAACAACTGGATGCCACAACTGAAAATAACCTGAAATATGGCTTACATATTCAACAAGCTATAAAAAAACACCAAAAGCTGGTTCTCTTATACAGAATTAAACACTATTTCAGAAAAGGTAGCAGGACAACCCTTGTCTCCTCCAATTATCTCCTTTACCCCTATGTGCCTTAACCAATTTTCATCAACCTCAAGGTCACAGAGAAGAGCAAATCTGAGCAAGTGTTATAATAATACAGCACAATTTGTATCCAAGAAAGCTTACTCTTCCTATCACTGCATTACCCTTAAGCACTTCAAATAGCTACAGCTAACCCATTATCTCACTCTCTTTCAGTTACCAGTAGTACACAGTGTAGGAAATCACCCTGAAAAGAGCCCTGGCCTAGGCTGTTTGCTGCAAAGGTACTCTCCCAAATGGCAACTCTATTCTAGTGATAAACATCTCCTCCTGGTTTAAAGCTCCAGTGACATTCCACCCCACTCCCTATTATAGCCACTGAAAACCCACACATCTTCAAAACTAAAGGAAAACAACTCATTCTTAACTCTTGACTATGCCACTGTTATGTTCAAGCAAAACATCAGCAACTAGCACTACCACAATAACAAGTAGTAGAATTACAACTGTGTTGAACCACCTCAGTATTGAAACTGTGGTATTGTTTAAACACTCCTACAATGTACTATTCCTAATATAAATTAAGCATATTTGGGAGACATTTTGTAGTATTATGTCTTACTATTATGTATAAATGTTTAGGGTGTTATGAATTATTATTATGTACATATAAAGTTTTGTATATGCAAAGAATGTGAAAATGTGATAGTAGAATATACACTTCTTTAATTTTATGTGCATGGAGTTTTTTCCCCTGGCCTCCACTGAAAAGGGCATTGTGCCCAGCTGGACTTTCCTGGTAAATAAAACAAAATAACTAAATAAATAAAATGGATATGAATTTCGAAGTTTAGATGCCAAGGAGCTTAGTGGTGGTAACTGTTGAAATCGGGTTATTGTGTAAGGTCATCCAGTGACTGTGATGGGAGGAGGGGATGAATAACATGAGTTTTGTTTTGTTTTTCCATTTAGAACTAGGTAGAAGAGGCTGAGGTAAATTTCAATGCCTGTATATGATTCTTCAATTATAGTTTTGAGTTCTGCAGGTGAGAGGGCAGAAGAAATGACTGTGGAGTCATCTGCATATTGGACAATTATTAAATGGCCACTAGCCAAGTACAGGTCATTGATAAAGATGTTAAATAGAAGTGGGCAAAGTGTGGAACCTTGCGGAACTCTGGTAGTTAGTTACAGGGGGATATTCAGAAAATGCATCATGCCACTTTATATAGTGAGTTCTTCTGGTCTGATAACAGCTGAACCATGTGGCTGTGTTTGTTATACTAAATAACTTTTGACTGGGACACCATATCAAATGCATTTGACAATTATAGGAATATAGTTGAGTCTATTTTCCTTTGTTTTTTATTTTTTTGTTAATGGTATTTAAAAATAAAAGTAAGGCTGTCTATATACTGTAGACAAGTTTGTTATCCAGAAGTTATATCATGAGTTTAGAATGATAGCATCTTTCAAGCACTTTAGGTAGAATGGGGGTATAGTAATAGTTCTATAATTATATAGATCATTTGATTTGCTGCCTTTTCACACAGGTAAGATGAATGTCTGTATCCGAAATGATACAACATGTGATTCTGTGATGGATCTCTTGTATAGAATGGAAATAGGAAGCTCTATAGATTGGACTGCTATCTTCAAGCATTCTTTTGGAAGGTAATCAGCTGCTAGTGCTGCAGGCTTTAATTTTAGGAACAATTTTTGTAGTGCCAATTCATACTGATCAAATGGAGACGTCAGTTGATCTGATTATGGATTTGAGTTCTGCAGAGGTGTTTGGGGGTGACTTTAGAAGGGAGATATTATGTGGTTATTGAATGTATAAATAATCATATAATTATTTTCATGAGGCATAGGGGTGGATTGAGTACTCTTACCAGGTATCAGAGAAGTTTATTTATGTTTGAACAGACAAACTTAGCATTGGCAAATTGGATTTCCAGAAGTGAATAACAGTCATCCCGGGATTCATCAAGCTCAGCACAAGGCCGGCGTAAGGCTTGCGCCGGCCGTGCGACATATATATGGTGTAGTAGCGCCATATGCATATTAATGAAGGCGCGCTGCCGCCACATCCACGTGCATAGGAAATGTGCACGAGTGCATGGGGCGTTTCTAAGTTGCGCCCGGAGGCGTGTCAATGTCAGCTGTCGATGAGCAACCTAAACTGCTGAATATTAAAGTCTGCCTGCAATAGTAATCGCACCTATCAGTGTCCGTGGATAATGAAACGTATGCAAAGCATGCAAGACAGTCCCTGGCCACACAAAACTGAGAATCAAACAGAAATGCACGCAACACAATATGGAGTTTCCATCCTTGGAACAAATGATATTTAAAATCGTGTGTCCGTAATGTACTGCACTGTAAGTAGTTATACCCAGTGGAAGTGAAGCGCATCCTGTCAGCGCACCACCAATACACACTACCAGCCCCATGGGCAGGGTCACCAGCAGTCCCACATTGGTAATGATAGTACACAGTTGGGCAGTTGTGGCCATAGCAAAACATCACAAGTGTAAAGTACCCTGCAACCGTATAATATAATTTGTCCTACATCGCATAATGATCACATACACCAAATGTTCCTACTGGACATGACATACAACAACAAATATAAACAAGGAAATGAAACAGATGGAGCATATAAACTGCCGCAAAAGTAAGCCAACATGTATGCATAAAATGACAGCAGCATCTGTAGTACAGTCTGTGGATATGTGTTCTGTCATACAATCTGAGTACTGTCCGGAAGATATGCCATCCCGGCCGCATGAAAAGGTGGCAACACTAACAATGTCCATAGCATGTCAGCAAACTCCTGACATATGCGGTCCAAGCCATTCTTGTCCATATGTGTGAAGGTACAAAGGGAATCACCCGGGTGGACATTACATGTCATGAAAGATAAGTCTTGTGTGTGTACCTATGTGCATGTTGTGCAGCCATGTTTAAATTTGAAAATGCCACAGTAGTCCCCACAGCCATACAGTTACCTGACATATGTACATTATGCAATGTGTTCCCTTGACCGTGCCATGAGACAGCAACCAAATAAGGGATGGATGGAAGTGTCTGTAATATGTGTGTAGGTGTATGCAAACTGTAATAATCCCTAAAGGCGAGACTGTGTCGGATGCACAATAGACCAAACTGGGGGTGTATGACGGAGCAGTGTGCGAAGTGAGGGTTACCACCCGCACCTCTGTGCGACAGACAGTCCTTCTGTGGCCAGTGTTGTCCTGCTGACAATAACAAAACAAATGATAATTGGCCTGAGATACCATGACAAAATATATTCCCTAACTTATTAGTGATACATGCATATGTCAGTGATGTAGTATTTTAAACACCTACATCCTAAATGAAATTGTGTAAGCAGCTTAAATACTAAACAAATAACCTGTACTATTGTCAAAGAAGTGAAGTTCTGTCCCATGCACTGTCCGTGGTATATGCTATACTGCAAAGTCAAGTAGTATTACTACAACTACCCCACATTGCCCAATGGAAAATGTGCCAATCCAATGTGAATCAGAAGGAAACACAAAGAACAAACATATAACAATCATAAAGTAACCTGACAGTCCATATTGTATACCAAAATCACACAAGCATATGAATATTAGATTGTGCTATACACATGAACAGGAACATAACCGGCACATACACATTGGATGGTATATGCGGAACTGGGACATTCAAATGCAGAACCCATGCATGCATCATGCAATACCCAACATCCCCTGTATAGCACACAACATGCACCCATGTCCAAATGTCCACCAAATCCAGCCATACTTAGGCTACCAGCCTTGCGCAGCCGTACACCTACACATAGCGAGTAGTACCCCAATGTAGTAGGAAGTATCACCCTAGGCAGTGTCAGGATTGCAAACTATGTATCCCACGTTTGTAAACATCCCATCACATTTTTGTAAATCCAAAAGCCCACGCGTTCATGTTTTGGCAAAATTTGTGTACATCCCACGTGAGATAAGTAACCTGTTTAAACATCAGAGTTGTTTACACGCCACGATGTCTAGTACTGTACACATCTGGACAAAAGTTGTATGTGTAGTCACGATACTGTTCAGTTTCTAGACGGACATGCATAACATACTACGCAGGATGGAACACCTGTCTATCATGCAGGTCTCCCCACATGAATTATCGCCAGAATATATTCTACTCAATCACATACTGACACCACACCTCTCAACCTATTACAGCAACAAAATCTGGACAAAGCCTAAAATGATGGGTGGACAAATAGGGACAGATGTAAATATTGCTCTCACAAACTTTGAAAGTTGACAGAATAATAGTATATACATTAGCATGAATTTTGTGAAGGATGTGGGGTAATCCCTGAGTATTACAGAGGTCCGTACATATTTACAGTAACAAACCTTCACATTTGTTTACTGTACTACTGCATACCTGTAGTTAATTAATGTCCAAAATAATAATCCTCGTATAAATGAATACAGGAAGTAGTCAAATGTGAATGGGAACACCACTCACCGTGGATTATGTATTGTAACCACCCCCACCCATATTATGTATTGCCAACATAATAAGCTGCTAACAGGTGCCCAAACAACTGTGTCTGTAAACACAGGTAAAAATGTATAAAATGGACAAACTCTGCAGTTCCGTTCACCAGGGGGACAAGCCTAAACCCAGATCAACACATAAACACCCTGACAATCAAAGACCTGTATGTGCCAGGACTATAAGCCTTGGAGTTCTGAATATCCTTGGATTTATTAAATATGCAGCTTGGGTCCAGAGCAGTAGGGAATAGGGAATGTGTAATATGTAGTACCACGTTGTTCCCAGCAGGAGAATGGATGCCTATGTTGTAAGTGAAGCGGTGAGGCATATGTTAATGTAGCTAGGTACTATGGGTATGCATATAAATGAGTCAGAACACCAATAGTATAGTGGTTACAGCATCTGGCCAACGTGAATGCAGTCCCGGTTCAACTACGACTACAGCAATATAATTTTAAAGTGTAATGAATGCGTCTGTGCTGTAAAGACATTTAAATATGTAAAGGTGAACATGTGTTTCACATATGTCCATTAACCGGATTACAGAGATTTTACTGGTACTGTCACAATCAATAAAGCCCACGTAAGCACAAAGACTTAGTAAACATATGTAACCCACAAAAAGGATATGCAAGTGCGCCTGCGCGTGTGTAATCTGCTCACAGCATAGCAAATGAATGCTGTTTTCTACATGTTAGTTATATATCTATATATGGATATATATATTTGTGTATAGATATATATCCACAGACTTAAACTAAATAAATATATGAAATAAAGAATGTACAGACATATATATATATATATATATATATATATATATATATATATATACACACACACATACAACATTAATTGATATATACATAACAAACATATAAACATATGTCCTTGTAGATATAACATGTACATGAATAGGATACGTCATAGCTATTATGGATAGACATACAGACATGCAATAAAGGTAAATACACTGCTGCTTTCCAAACCATTGCCCGGAAAGTACCAGTGTGCCAGATCTGCAAGTTCTACTCTTTAAACATGGATATAGGTGTCCTTTGCAGGACCCCAAAAATTGTGATTCTTTACAGGCACCATCCTGTAATGATTGCTGCAAAAAAGTGTCATCCGCAACTACAATATAGCTGTACGTGCAACAGTAGCTTGTGCAAGTGTAATAACACATGGGTTGACAGAATGTATGACATATGTCCCGTTACGCGGAGAGTGGATAGTGCTTAGAAGTGTCTTCATACTTTATTATTGCTCACATTAAATATGTCTTATGACTACTGTGGAGAGGTGTCAGGTATGGGAATCATGGGTATGCAATAATGTGCCTAGGTGCCTAGGTGTTGGTTGGCACAGATTTATTAGGTCCGCCCCATGGGAGTGATTAATATTCCTATGTGGGTATAGCACACGCCTATATCTTCCAAAAATGAAGAACCCATCTACTGGATATTGTGTAAACCATTGGGGGAAGACGTAGGGACTTATATCAGTGTCTTCTAAGTGATTATCATGGACGTACATGCGTACGACTAAGATGGTAACCATACCTCTCAACCTTTCAGAATAAGATATCTGGACAAAGGCATTTTAAAATAAGTACAAATAATGAATAGTTTAAATATTCCTCTTACAAAGTTAGAACATTGATAGAATAATGGATTATTCATAAGTATGAATGTTTTGAGGGTTATTAATTATAAAATACTAATGTCTGTCATTATTTTCTAACTCCACAGTCCTTAATGACTTGCCACTAATTTACTAGAAAGACACAATATTATGAAAAAAGGAACAAAATTATAAGCCTAAGTTCGGGACATTTACCCAAAATGTGTACAGTTGAGAGGTATGAAGGTAACCCTGTCCTAAATAAATGTCAGAACTAGTGATATTAGGTGGACAGGTGTGAAGAAAGACGTGATGACAAATGACAAAACATGTATAAGTCAAAAGCATGTACCTCGATAAATGTGAATGAATACTTTTGCCCTGTGATAGTCAATGTGGAAGGTTAATAGAAACAAAATAAATGTGTCCCTCAGGGTGTTATGCAGTGTCCCTGATACAGTGTTCAGTCTCCAACACTCGCATGTGAGTTCTGCCACTGACGGAAAGTGCAAATACTGGCGAACACATAAGGTAGATGATAGCATAATATGTTCTGATTAGCATCTGTTAGCTTTTGTGAGGAACACAACACTCTGGGCGGGTGTGTCCTGCAAAAGGAATGTAATGGAATCTGGCCTGTGATTTCTTCATATATTGTGTGTAGTGGTGTAATAAAATTATATATCTTGTATCAGAAACAGATACATGTTATAGGAAACAGTATTATCAATTATAATACTACAAGAAAAATCTGAAGGTATGAAAAGCGCTGAAGTAGTCAGTTTAGTATTGACCGCAGGTATGTGTTGACTTGTCAAATGTCACAGCTGTATATATAGTTTCTATATGGCTGTCACCTCTACAAATGATGAAAATGGGAGCTGCTCTGTAGAAATGTCAGCTGTAGCAGGTCAAAACATACCTACAGCCATGCATACTCCACAAATAGACATATTAGCACACAGCAAAGCTTAGGCCAAGATTCATGAAGCCTTGGCCGGCATGTACAAGTAGAGTAAGAGTAGAGCAAGCAAGATGTCTGCCGAGCTATTCAGCAATATCCTGTAAGGGCGTGTAAGACAGCCCCTAAAACGAATGTTGCACGGACAATGTTAGGATATGCAAATTACCCCATTTGTAGGTGAAAGCTATGCAAATGATGTCAAATTTGCGATACATGAAACAGTAAGCTGTCCGTGCAAGAGTAGAGTTATGTGCAGAAATGTACTCGGATGTTAACCGAGTAACGTTCTGCAAGTAGCTAAACGGAGCAATGTCAGCTGCAAATAAAGGATGAATTTAGTTGAAGAAGCATGCCAATGGCCAAATATAAGGTGAGTGGCATCTTTTTCCATTGGAAATTAATAAAACTCTATTTGTCCTCCCCCGATCTCCCATGTTTAAGAGTAGCGCAGCGGCGTGAAAATGCGCTGCACTTTCAAAACAAGAAAAATATTTAAAATATACATACAAATTGTAGTTTTAGTTAAAAGTTAGTTCGCCATGCAGGTGAATAGCAAGCTGAAGACAACATGGCTACTGAGTACTGGTTGCTATGTGTGGAAGCGCTCTTTCAGAGATGTAACCAAGCATTAGTAGGCAATCCTATGCAATTGAGGCTGAGGATAGTGAATCATAATTTGTCATGCCATATGGGCCAAGCCTCTACAGTGTAAGAGTAGGTTAAGGGGACTATCAGAGTAGAAGATAGGTGACATCATGAGTGTGTATGTATAAAACACTGTAATCTTATTGGAGCAGTGTGTCACATGTTTGCTGTCAGTTACTCATCAGTGGAAGAGGCGTGTCATGATTTATCCTAGGTAAAGTCAGGAAACTGACGGTGTACGCCATGGATATCACTGAAGTTTCTTGCAAACCTGCTTACAGTGTGTTCGTGCCTGTGCGTGCCTGTAAGCCCGAGTAAGCATGTGTGCACACGTGTCAGCCCGTGTGCGTGCGTTGAAGAAAGAGTAAGCTAGTGTAAGATTGTTGAAGCCCGTATAATGTTGCGTAAGCCAGTGTAAGCGTGTGTAAGCATGTATAAGCCTCTGTGCACACGTGGAAGCGGATGTGCACTTTTCTGTGCTCTTATGCACGGCGCTGCTCACTGTGGAAACAGACAGTGAAAAGGAAGGTAAACAAATAGCAGTAAGGTAACCAAGGAGAACTACCACAGCTAGCAGGTGAAAACAATCAGAATGAGCATATTACACAGCCAGTTCAGTAGGCCAGCACAGCACTTAAAACTCCACAAACAACATTCCATCATGTTTTTCTCAGACACACTGCAACACTGTAGTATACTAAGAGAAGTGAAAACTGAAAAAGCTTAACTGAGACAACATAATGTTAGGGGCTGCCATTGATGTTATACGTCAATATATGCAACATGGTGAGGGTTGTGCCAATGTGAATGCTGCTCAGCAACACACAGTGAGTAGACGGAGAATAGTGTGCAGGCACAGGGTAACCTACCAGAGGCTACATGAGCTGGAGATAGTGGAGCACTATAGAGTGGACAGAGTCCTCCTGCAGAAGATTGTTGAGCCATGCAGGCCATGTCTCACACACAGAACCAACAGAGGGAAGCCCATCCCAGTGGAAACCAAGGTATGTGTTGCCCTAAGGATACTAGCAACAGGTACCTTCCAGAGATCAACTGGTGATATGATGTGGATTTCACAAACATCAGCATCCAGGGTACTGCACCATTTCATGAATGCCATGTCAGCACATGTCAGTGATCATGTATATATCCGCAATTCCCATGAGGTATTGGGCAGCAATATGTGTCTTTTCCACACAATAGTGGAATACCCTGAGTAGTGGGTGCAATACACTGCACGCACATTTGCATCAAAGCACCAGCCAGTGAGCATGGTAGGGCCTACATCAACCACAAGGGCTTCCCCTCCATCAAGTGGCGGTTTGGTGTGATGGCCAGCCCATAATACTGAATGTGTGTGCTGGCTGCCCTGGAAGCTACAATGCTTCCCATATGTGGCATCTGACGCAGCTGTACAAAACATTTGGCAATGGGGACAACCCTCATGGTCACCTAGTGGGGGATGCTGGATGTGCAGTTCAACTGTGGCTGATGACGCACATCAGAAATGCACACACACATGAACAGGAATGCCATAATGAGGCACACACACAAACAGAAAATGTAATCTAGTATGTGTTTGTGCTGCTCAGTTCTGGTGCCTGGACACATCTGGTGGAGCATTAAAGCACTTGTCAACTACATGTACCAGAATTGTCTGTGGCCTAGGTCATCTGTGTCACACACACACATGACAGTTTATATAGATAGTGTGAGTGACTGTTCATGTATGTGTTCTACTGCAAAACAGTTCAAACACAGCAAAGTCTGTCAATAATGGACATTCATCATAGTTGTACAACCACCTTGGTGGATATGCATGCAGACCTCTTATTGCTTATGTGATACAGTGATGTACTTCAAAATACCATTGTAAATGCAAATATCAAAGGACAAATGACATAGCACTTGTCTATATGTACACATTGTTACCCATTATACATATTGGGGTCTAATACCTATGTGTTACTGTTGGAATAGTATGTGTAGTAAATGTGGATGACTAACTCATTTTAGCCTTATAGGTTTAAAGCATGGGTTGGATAACACGTATCTGTCTGTATGATACCCTTGTGTAAAATAACTGTGTCATGTGCAGAATGCATTGTAGGCCACAGTATGGATTTTCAGATGTGGACAGGAATATCCCTATTGCCCTTGCTTGTAACTAACATGGCTATATGTCAAACAGTAATGGTCCCAGCAATGTGTGGCGGTCAATACCAGTGCTTACTGGTATAGTATAGTACATGAGGATCCACATGCTACTGTGTGTCCTACATGTGTGGGTCAGTTGTGAAGATATATAACAATTGGTTATTCAGACTGTTGAGGTTGTGTCTACTACCATAATGCAAAACAATTACAGATAGTAACAGTATCATCCACAGCACCGTGTAAAACCATATCGTACACACATGTGTAGACAAGTACAACAATATGTGTATTATAATGCATACTGGCTACCAATAGAAACTATGAAATGTTAACAGTGTGTAATACAGGGCATGTCACCATTCCAATGTGTCCACTATACATGTACATGCAGACAGTGCACCTTCACCATGTTCACAAATAAATACATGAAAATCTGTACTACACACATCACACACGTACTGCACACTCTGAAACGCATGCTGCCAATACTACACACGTCAGTCAAATGGCACATGGATGGATAATAAATCTTCAGAAGTAACAGTGCTGTAAACTATACTACATTGATGATCATAGCTGTAATGCATCATGCCTGCTTATATACACCTAGAAGGATATCACACTTTTTAACATTAATACAGTGCTAGAAAGCCACCCTGTGCATCAGCACCATGTAAGTCTTTTCCTGCATCAATGTTACACATTACAGGAGGTGGCACAGGTGTCATCATATGCACAGGGTCTGTTGTTTCTTTTCCAGAGCCTGTCATTGAGCCATCCAATCAACATGTATGTATGTGTGTGTGAGAGGGACAACAGTTTTTGCATGGCCCAATGTTGAAGCAATGTGTATGTGTGTATGTGTAAGCCCTAGCTGTTTGTTTTATGTGTGTGTGTGTCTGCATGTACACAGTTTCAGCATGTGTCAGCCATATACAGGAGGTTGTGGGACAGTCACAGACCGTACCTGCCAGGCTGTACAGATCACCATTTCTGGCCATGGACACCCCTCCATGCATTCAACAATATTCCAGTCCTGCACCTGGCAATGTATACACATACATTCTTGGGATCTGTATCACAACCTGTGGATAAACGGGAGTCAGTAATGTTAACCTGATTTGCATAGTATTGTCATTTAATACATAGTTATATGAGCCATACTCATCCTCCAATGTAATAACCACTGCTGACTGTTGCTGAGATGTGCACGCGACCGTTTAAAGCTGCTGTACTATCATTGTTTTCAATGTCCCTTGTAATACCCAGCAACAAAATAACTGGTCACTACACAACTATAACCCAGGATCACTACAGCACACAGTATGTGCACTATCACAGAGCCATAGCAGATTTAGATACATCCAAGGTGATCACGTACATATAATGCAGCACATTCAATAGTGCTAATATCCACATACATATCTATATCTATCTATATTATATATATATATATATATATATATATATATATATATATATACACACACACACACACACACACACACACACACACACACTTGGCAGGGTTGGGATTAGAACACAGACCTAACTACCTTATCACACTACAGCATTACGCATTTACAGAATGCGCTACCGTGATTACTAGATCACAGCATTCACACAGGCATACGTCTAGCTTGCTGACATCAGCATTAAAGGCAAAGACACTGTACGGATTCTATGGAGAGTGAATAGTGTAAAAGCAATGTACTGTTGTCATGCAGCGGGAAACACCCACACACACACACACACACACACACACACACACACACACACACACACACACACACACACACAGAGGCGCACACTTGGCAGGGCTGGGAGTCGAACATATACCTAACTACCTTATCACACTACAGCATTATGCATTTACAGAAAGCGCTACTGAGATTACTGAACACAGCACTCCCAGAGGCATACTTCTAGGTGGGTGACATCATCCGCAAAGGCAAGGACGGTGATAGGGAATGTATAGAGAGTGAGCAGTCTGAAAGCATATTACTGTCCCAAGATAGACATAGACAAACACAAGGCAGTGGTGTGATTGGGGCAACTAAATATCTACGGAGCACTACAACAACACTACATAGATATGGGACGTGCCACAGACAGTACATCCTTCAAGACAGTCAACCAGTGTGTTCAATGTAGGCATCCATCGTGACGTTGAAAATGGACATCTGTTGCCTGGATGATGACCATCGTTATACAGGATGTCAATGGCCATGCCCATACACAGAGGCACATCACTGACACAAGGTGTCACTGGCCATGCCCACATGCTTAGTATCACATGTCCGTTTGCAATGTACTGTGTGTCCATCTACACAATGGCGTACTGGGCATGCTCACACACTTAGCAGTTGCAAAGGGCCGTCTTGCACACACATGGATTCTAAACACAGAAGGGCACAGTTTGGAATGTACTGCATGTCCATCTACACAACGGCGTACTGGGCATGCTCACACACTTAGCAGTTGCAAAGGGCCGTCTTGCATGCACACAGATGTTAAACACAGAAGGGCGCAGTTTGGAATGTACTGTGCGTCCATCTACACAATGGGGTATGGGCATGCTCACACACTTAGCAGTTGCAAAGGGCCGTATTTGCATGCACACGGATTCTAAACATGGAAGGGCACAGTATGGTATTAATGTCCGCACGTACATGAATGCCACTCGCATGTATTGACCAGTACACACTCAGGAACCATCACAGATGTCTCAGGTGCAGATCACAGAGGTACACACCGCAGTCTACAATGTAGCCCTCAGACATCACCATGTCGTTGGACCAGCAATACACAGACATAGATTAACACAACACCGTGTGACTCATGACCAGTGGACTGTACCTAGGTCTACAGCAACTGTGCAGCCTACACATGTACCGACAGGGTTCTATCATGTGTTATGCATTGCAATGATACCACTGTACATAACCAGATCAGCTCTACACATACCAGGGGCCTTGGGTCTTACACAGCTGTGACATATGACTGTCACTGTACACCAAGGAACACACATGTTTGGATATGTCATACATGTAATTGCAGTGGATATGTGCATGGACCACACACACAACACATATGTACATAGCATAGCTTTTGCTGTCCTCCATGCAGACAAGTGGCTACAGCAATCATACGCACGCAAATGGAAGGTGGGTCCATGGCTGTTGAATGCTAACAGTACATGAGGTAGCAATGTTGACCAAGGACACATTCCCTCTGTACTAGTTACCCATGATACCCATCATTTCATACAACAGTCCATGTGTTATGTATGTCAACACACATGTCCACCAATTGCAATGCATACAAACATGGCTACATGACAGGCATGTAGGACCAACACACATGTACAATCTGTAGTGTGCATGCAGCTACCATGCATGTGCAGTATCTGATGTAAGTAACTCATCTGTGCCCAACTACAACATGTAGTTGCAATGCAGCCCCATCATTGACACCTGTATATGGTGACATACTGACAGTACGGTAGGATGTACATCAGTATGGATGGATGTGTGTACATAAAGTGGTGATCCACCTGTGTGGATGGATGTTTGCCGGGGACGGCTCACAGGTGTGTCACACGCCATCCTACCATTACATGTGCAAACAGTACGCTATGTTACTGTTACTTGATGGTGAAGACATAAAACCTACACAGCGGTCAGGTGCTACTGTACATCAATTGACACCTGTAACACTTACATCTTCCCATGTGCATATAGCAGCACAATTGCCGGACATAGCGCTGGTACACATAATGCGGCCAATACTGCTGCATGTCTGTCAGACGTATTATCATATAGCAGGTGTATCATTCACAGTACTGTCATGTGTGTTTGCTTGTCTGACCATATATGCCAGATATGGTGGGGAATACATCCCAATTGTTACACACCCCTGTACACTGTTGTAGAGATCTGTACATACTGCAGTGTGGAAAGCATGACATAGGCAGATGTGGTGTGTGTATCACACACATCAGCTATCCATATGTGTATGACATTTGTGGTCTCCACAGTGTGTGTGTGTGTGTGTGTGTGTGTGTGTGTGTGTGTGTGTGTGTGTGTATGTATGTATGGCTGTCTGGTGCATGGAGTGAGGGTGTATGCTACCATACAGAACACACAGGATCCCTAACCCCTCATTGTGATGCAGTCTACTACCCTGTTGATGCCATAGGTCTCAGCCGTACTGGCTACCTGTACATGTTCTTTCTCTGTGTCGAGTCACATGGGTGCACAGTACTGTGAGGGTGATGACCACATAGGCAGGGGTCCTCACCTCAACACTATGGGGTGTGCGTTACAGTGTTGTTGACCCCAAGAGTGTGTGCATGTTCCTGTAATGTGACAGGGTATGACTGCTACACAGTGAGGCCTCATGCTATCAGGTGGCCTCTAACATTAGCATCGGCCAGACCACTGTGTACAACCCCTGCACCATGTCAACATACCTGTGATGTGACCTGGTATGGATGTCACATCTCTAGCCACTGTAGCCTATTAAACTGCCCACATGCATCTGGATCAGTATATGTGTGGACATCTGTGGTATGTTAGCCTTTCCAACAGTCAGGTTGAGGCTACATATAGCATGCTGATATTGCCTTTCGTGCCTGTGAGTACTCCACAGTTGCACATGGGAGACTGCAAACACTGCTACCTGTAGGCACATGCAAGTAGACCATAAGGAGGGATCCAGGGCATCATTACCAACATGCTGTTACTGTTGTTACGAAGACACATACTGTGAACATATAACAATGCATGCTAAACCTGTACTACATGGTATGTCTGGTGCGTGTTAACAGTACACAACTAATGTAATATACACTTCTCTCACTATTCATACACAACTAATGTTATACACACTTCTCTCACTATTCTGTTCACCCTGTGCATCAGACCATTTGAGCATGTCCCTGCACCATTGGTGTGGATTACAGGGATGAGGCACAGGCTTCATCATATGCACAGGGTGATAATGTTTGCCAGGGGCATAGGCTGCACCAATGGATGACATCATGTGTGTGTGTAAGGGCCGGTGACATGATTGGACATGTCTGTTCAGTATGCATGTGGGTGTTGTGGTGCCCTAAAGATGTGTTTGCTGTGTGCGTGTATGTATGCACACAGTTCTGCCTTTTGTGAGGCCTACACAGGGATATTATTGACAGCTCGAGATTGTACAGATCAGGTTGTACAGCTCACTGTGTCTGGCCAGGGCCACGTGACCTGTGCCTGCCAGGGGTTGCACGGGCACTGCCAGGTGGAGGTACAGATTGGCTACTGTCCGACGACACATGTCCACTGAAACCGTGTCCCCACTTGGAATGTCCAGGGCCACGTCCACGTGGCCTTCTGTATCCTGGTGTGGACAGCGCAGCACCAGCTGCACTGCTACTGCTACCGGCACTATGGGAGCGGGCATGTGAGGTGGCACGCTCACGTTGACCTGCACTAGGTGGTGTAGCTGGTCTACATCCACGTGGCCTACGCCTCACTCCTACCAGATGTTCCAGCACAGACAGCTCATGCTCGTGGATTGCCATGCCACGGTTAAGGATTCCAACCATGTCACCCAATCGCCTGTCCAGAATATCAGCAATCTGCTGTTGAGCATTTGCCAATGCCTGGATGTTGTCTTTTATTGTATGGATAGCAGCCCTCTGCAGCCTCTGCCCTTCTCTGTTCTGCAGTTCAGCATGTGCCTGTGCCGCCATTACAGTCTGGAACATGCGTCTGGTGATACCAGCTGCTGCACTCTGTCCTGCTGGTGCATGTCTGCCAGAGGTCCTTCTACGAGCAGCACCGGCCGCATGCCTGTGTGGCACATCTGCTGTCATTACACTGACACCATGGTGTGGAGACACACCTTCTGTAGCCATCACACTTTCCTGTCCCACGCTAACAGACGCTGACTGTCCTTCCTCTATGGCCACTGGTGATGCGGTATATGTTGGCAGCAGAACTGTGTGTGGGGAAGAGGGGGACATAGCTGGGATGGCAACCATTGGCACAGATTCAGCCCCTGACAACCCTGCCTGTACCTCATGCATATATTCATCACTGTTAGTATCTGTGGGGACACTAACATCAGATGGACTGCAGGAGGGTAACGTACCTACATCACCTGTGAATGCAAAGAAAGACTAAATTACAATAGACACAGACACACACACACAGACACACACACACACACACAGACACACACACACAGACACAGACACACACAGACACAGACACACACACACCATGCATGTGATTTGACAGACTGCATGCAGCATGCCTGTCATACAGCAGACGGCATGAAGCTCAGACATTAATAGTGTTAGTTACCATACCTCCCTGGGGTACACACTACAGCAAGCAGGTGTCATATCAGTAGCCATGCAGTTCACACAATCATGGTAGTATACATGCATCCCCATGATACACCATGTGGACCAGAACAAGATAACAGTTCACATGGCTGACGTGACCTTGACATGTAATCCGCTGACGTGTGCATTAACATGCATACATGTCTGACACAATGGTGTCCTGACACATGTACAGCATCGTAATGGGAATCACATTGCAGTATTGTCTGTATGCCCTACAGACAGAATGCATGTTTAGCAAATGTGCATGAGCATGGAAGGGTAGTGTGATCCGTCTACATTGCTATACAGTGTGAAGTATAGACACTGTGCCATTGCATGGCATCATGAGGCATCTATATTGCTATACAGTGCATAATATGTACCCATTGCATAGCCATAACTGCATGCATACCCATGACATAACTGTGGATTATGACCCACGATGCTGAGGTGTATACACACCAAACCATGCTGTGTCATGTGACAGGTCACTGGAGGACCTACAGTCGACACCCCTGCACAACTACTACAGAGTCTTAGCTGCCTGGCAACCATGTCCACACATAGCAGACTTGTCAATTCACCATTTCCCACGTGACATTGAGATACCACACACACGAGGTGCACAGGTAATGGTGATGTCCTACAGCAGCAAGGGAAATGTACAGTATATGTGGCCTGATGTGGTGTCAATGTCTGTGGAAGCTGTACAGGTGACTACTGTCATGCTATGACACAGTCGTGATGTTCAACACATCTTATATGATAGACGTCAGTGATACCTCTAGTAGCTGTGCACAGGCTTTTAGGATGTCCAGTGTACCACATCAACTGTATAATTGGTCAACTAAGGCTATAATTGGACCATGTCTGGACAATGTGAAACAGGGTGTATACACATCACATCTACTGTGTGGCTACGTGTCTCTGGCCATCCCCCATGGCCATGTGTGCACATGTGTTGGACAAATGTGTGTGATAGATGTCTATCACACATGTCTGTGTTGTCCCATATGACATACACCCATAGATGTCAGATATATCACCATCCACAGGGCTATGCAGACAACGGGTTGTATGTTTGGTATGTGGGATATGGGTTATGGGATAGTGTGACAATATTGCAGCCAAAACACTACGTGTCTGGGACATGTCAGATGGCACATCACAATGTGTGCACCCATTGCAGGGGCATATAACACAATGGTAGCTCCTGTGGGCTGCCCATAACACAGCTCACTGTGTGTTACTGTTTGCGTACCACACGTGTCGTTCCAATGTATAGTACATATGCATCCATTGTAGAACACCTCCACCATTGTATGCACAGCTGTCCACACATGTAGCAATGACAAATACTGTGGTTTCATGTCGGTGTATCATTTAGTTTGTATATATTGCACATGGGTGGCCTTTGTGAATGATGGGTGATGCAACCTGTATATCATGACTGGAACGAACACCAAGTGTACAAGTGTTAACTGGCCACATGGCAAATAGATCTATGCTTTAACATGCCTGATACTGATGACAGTCTCACCTGCAAAGGACTCATGTCTGTGTGGCACCCCAGAGGTACCTGTATAGGGGTGACACAGCAGTAAGAACATTAGCCATGACTGTATGACAGCCACAGGGTGCACTGTGCATGTTAACACAGTCACCTGTACAATAGCATATAGTATGCACATGTGTGCATACACAGGGTCGCATACTGTAGTATGCAGCATGTGTGTCCACATACCTTGCATATGTTGTTACATTACATAATGTACAGTGACACATGCAACTAAATGGGATATAATAGCCATATGTGCAGAAGGGACTTACCAGGCAACTCCAGGCTCATTGGTTGGGAGACACCCACCTCCACGATGGCAGCTAGTGTTTGTGGATGCTGTTCTGAGGGTGTCCCCAGACTGGCCAGTAGCTCCTCGGTGTGTGTGAGTGGGGGCTGGGTTGGTGGCCCACCACCTGTTCCACCTTGTTCCCTGGCAATTGCAGTGGCATGCTGTTTTGCATGTCGTATCAAGTCCGTGCAGTGTCTGCGCACCTGTTGGTAGGTGCGGTTATGGCCACCCACATCGTTCACCCTCCTGTGAAGATCCTGCCACAGGTCGTCCCGCTGCTGGGCATGCTGTGGCACATGGGTGAACAACACCTCATAGTTCTCATGGAGGTACGGGATGAGGATATCATCCTCCTGGCGGCTGTACACTGGTAGGCGTGTATGAGGCATTATCTGTAAGACATAATGATGGTGACAGGTCACAGTTTCAGAGATGTACAGAGATACTGCTGCACATACATTTCTAGTAAATCTGGTACATCTGCACAGTTATCTTTGCAAATCATCATGACACTGACATGACTGATATGTTTGTGTCACACACATGTAACACCCATTATGTATTGGATATCATCACCATATATGTGTGTCACCTCATTACATTGTTCATACTCCATGTGAATGTTGTCTTGATGTGGGCATGTCTGT
The DNA here is from genome assembly GCF_019279795.1 of Protopterus annectens. Taxonomy (NCBI): domain Eukaryota; kingdom Metazoa; phylum Chordata; order Ceratodontiformes; family Protopteridae; genus Protopterus; species Protopterus annectens. Next base: position 845,095,942 of record NC_056729.1, read on the forward strand.
TTGCCTGCACTGGTGTTCTTACCTATCTGCACATGCCTGGATGTGTCCACAGTAATGCTGTTGACCTTGATGCTGTGTATATGTCACATATCAACACATACACAGCCTTAATGGACTTGAGCGGTGACAATGCACACATACGCATGGAAACCTTTACATGCATGTGTTTTGCCATATACATCTACACGGCACTGTACAGCTGTTCAACATCCTGCCACGGATCACCTGTGTTGCACATGTGATAGACATGGGACAATGGCTAGTCGGACGTCATTCGCAGGGATGGTTATCAACTATAGCATGTACGGGCAAGGTTTCCTAGCTGTATCTGACAGTCATTATGCCATCACGAGGTGCATCACTGCCACATTACTGATCCAGACAGTTGATACTACATCTACCATGTGGCCATCACACCATGTATGAGAGGGATGACATGTGAAGCTTTGATGGACAGGGTTGCATGGTATGGTGGGAGTATGTCACATGTATGGCACAGGGATATGCCCAACATGTGGCAATACTAGTAGTAGGACGGTGGCTGTCCATGACGTATGTCTTTCAGATCAGGATATTGACATATAGCATGTCCAACAGCATAGTGTAGCAAATGTCTTTATGCAATTTAGACAGCATGCTGCATAGTCGAGGTTAGGCTTGTGAAGTCCGGTATCACCCATCCATGCATGGCCAATACCCCTTAAAGGTGATATGTGATCCAATATTGGTCACCCAAGTGCTGTGTATGCCTGTCCAATAATCTCCGTGCTCATGGATGGCACCCTGTCATGACATGGGTACCTCGTATGACTACCTAAGGGGCCTGGAGACATCACCAACTCAGGGAGGTGTACTGCACAGCACCATCCCTTACACAGTATCCATAATGTTGACCACAGCCTAGGTGGTAGTTATTGGGTACAGGGATATTCACCTAGCGGCGACAATGCTGATATCATCCATCAGAATGTGCACATATGTCACACACCTCACCCACACAGCCCATTCTGTATGTTGCTCACAACACTAAAACAGCTATTGCTCATAGGTCATAACCATTCACATCCTTACATACACAGATGCCTGACATTTGTCTGTGTGGTATGGGCTACAGTGATGGTGGAGTACAACACATTAACCCTGTTTTACTGTAGCTGGCACTGGTGTGATATGCACATGTCACTCTGGCACATTTAGTAGTTGTGATTCTGTCAACAGGCCACTGGTAGAACACTCCTGTGACATACAAAGGTATATGTAGTCAAACATCCATACTGTCATGTACATCTGTACTGCTAAAATTTACATTGATAATGGTTCATGGACTTGCAGACCATACTCAGCAGTGTTATAGTGTGGTGCCACCAATTATGACTGTCGACACCACTTGTGGGTTGATATTATCCAACACCCTATCTGTATTGTATGTTCATGCTCAGCACTTGTTCAGAACTTGTGAGCACGTCATGAGCTACTGATTAATATAGAACCCATTCCACACCATTTCTCACAGGTACAATGTCTGTCCTTACATTTCCAGCTTGCTTACAGTGCAACAGCTGTTGTACACACATAACTCACATATCTTGTGAGACATGGTTGTATATACAGGCATGTCCAACTGTCACATACCAGTGCTATTGCCTGTCTATATGATGAATATGGCATACATGTGGCAATAGAGCAATTGGCTCATGTACACAGTCAATGCTCACCTCCCAACATACGACACTACAGCCTGTGGGGGATGCATATATGCAGCCCTGCTGGGGGTAATGCTGTCACCAACCCTGACTGCACCTGACACTCATGTGGGGATGTATAACATTTGCAACACACCCCACTCATCACATAGTTTCACAAGATCTCCACCACAGGCCACACATACGAGGACAACATGTGCAGTACCTCTCCATACTCTGTGTAGACACCAAAGGCAGCCCCCATCACCAAACACAACAACTTATAGCCCACAGACTCATGTGTGCCCATCACATACAGCCAATAGGGTGTTATAACATACACAACACACCTATCATAGGTGACTCTGTAGGTGGTCACACTGCTGTTCCACTCAGCGGGCTACACAAGGCGATAGTCAGTTACATCTTGCTGTCGGGTAACTGGTTCTGCAACATAACCTATGCACCCATGCCACACCTCACCAGGTACAATGTGACTGTCATTCTCCATGTTAGTGTGACTGCCCTGAGATGCAACTTCACAGACTACATGTGCAGGGACATGCAATAGCTCACCAGTCTTGTAGCCCAAGCCCTGGGGAGCATTATGCATTCATCCAGACCTGATACCACTGTACAACAACTGACTGTGTCACTTCAACAGTTGCCAGTGCTTCTGCTGTCATTCCACAGGCATCTGGTATCTGTCCACTTTGACTGACATGGTCAAACAACACGATGCTTTGGCACAGATGACCTGCACCTGTCAGCCCTGGGAGTACAGATCACATGTAAGGCTCTTGCTGCTTCTATACTGCCTGTCTTGCACAGTTTCCAATAACATTCACCACCAGAATGGGAAGTGGCAAGCAAAACATAGGGTCATGTGACGCAATGCTTGACATCTTCATCTCTGACGCACGCAGGCAAGGCACTCCTTATAATGCACTACTTCAATATCTCTGCAGTGACTGACCTGCCTCTAGGCTCTGCAGAGCACACCTGCAATGACAGGTTATACACAGACCATACCTTTCAGGCATGTTCCTGGACCAGCACACCCACGGCTGAGGTGTTCCCATATTCCACTATGTTGTACACACATCTTGGCTAGTTACTTAGCACAATGCATCAGAGGTGCTCCATGTGCAACTAACTGTGTCCAGAACTGCTATACACATTGTAACAAGCTATGGATTCAAAAACATACCCCATGGTTACCAGACCTCATTTGTTGGTGTACTGGACAGTAGGGCTCAGACAGATACTACTGATGTGAGACTGACACTGCCTCACACTTAACTGTGATAGCCACTTATGTACCGACATATTAGGCCAATGCTGTCCGTGATTCATAACCTCCACTCGGCTGGATCAACCCATACACAACCCCTCCAAGACCAACAATATCCTTGACATGGACACTACCAACATGTGACTGTGTGCCACACCTGGGGTTATCCCCTCATTGGTGGATTCCGGACATATGCTAATCACCCTTGTTAGCCACATCCCGGCACCGCACCCTTCACGGCATACACAGTACATGAGTACTACAACACCTACTACAGACGTCTTATGACAGCGGTAGTTAATGTCATGACACCCGTGCAGATGGACAATGCACATACAAACGCTGACACATACCCATGTGCACTTCATTAGTATGTACACGACTGCATGGATCATGCTATTCCACACAGTGCCATGATGGTACCCAGCAGATAACAGACACCACTCTGGGGGTCCAGTTCCATGGACATAATTTAGAACAACAGGTGGAGGCTGTTGCACAGGGGTGTACAATCCCATGGGTGGGGTAGCTCACTGGTCAGCCTCGGTAGGGCCACAGGATCCCTCATCACATACTCCAAAACTAGCTACATAAACATTACTGTGACACATTCCGGGGTGTACCACAAGGCATTATGGTGGTATGTCAGTAGTCAATGGCAATATCTACATCTGCTCTCACATACAACAGTTACTCAGGAACATTACAGTACCAGGTGATGTTGGCAACATGCTGGCGGATGGATTCGATTTTAACATTACACCCTCTCACTCCCTACAGGGCCACAATCCATGCAGGAACATTGCAGTGTCCCTGTGGTCACACCTACACAGTACTAACCTGCACTCTATATGGCCTGGGACACTGGCCCCATGTGACCATCCAAAGTCCACGGCTGTGCTGTCCACAAACCTCTGAATGACATGTCCCCCCACTAGGCCACCATATTCAGTAATAGCCATGTATCAGACAATGTGGCCCCTGAATGGCACACAGCAACAGTTATCACACTCCACACAGGTGGTGCCACAATGCACGAGTGGGACTATTGCCCTACACATCTGACTGGACTGTTCTGCACAGCTATGGGGCACATCATCATGGATGTCATTCACAGAGACATTGTTGGGCTCCAGTTCTTTGATGACACCCAGGTTGGAATTGTTAGGGCCAGAGCATGGCTCCTACACCTGGTGGACTCCTTTCATACAGTTACCAGTGTAGTTGATGATGGTACAGGGGTCCACACAGCCTACATTGTCCTCTCATTGCCTTTCAGCACCGTTCTCCATTCTGGTATTGACAACATACATATCCACCTGAACATCGAACCCTATGTCTCAGGATGTTATGCAAAGTGGCTCATGGACAGGACACACACAATGAGGGTAGCATACCATAGTACCTACTGTATTGCAGTTACACTTGGCATACCACAGTCCTCAGTCATAGGGCCCCTCATGTTCGGTATATGCTTCCCTGAGGTACAGGCTAGCACAGAGGGACTTTCCCTGCCTAGCTTTACAGACCACTGCATACAAAGCGCCATGATTGCTCCACCAGCTGATACTGACTCCATCCATAAAGGTGTCACTGTGACGGATACCTGATATCAATATCATGGCCTCAAGCTGCATGACACAAGGTGCATGAACATCCCCTTTGCATTACACCATTCACCCACTGACTATCACATAGGTGGTAGTCCCCTACATACATGGAACATTGTATGTGTTCGTAGTACACACGTATGTCGCACCCACTCCTGTGATAACCATAGCCACTGTGGCGTGGATATCCTTCTACGTGGCCACACTTATCTGAACTGGGTGTGTAACTGGTACATAGGCACCCATTGTACCTCTGAACTCCAGATGTATACACACATTCAAGGGTACAACACCCTGTTTAGGGTGTACCTTACACAACAGCTATGGTTTTACATACCACAACATTAACACGACATGACATTTATTGAGCTCCGACAGTTAAAGTATGCGGCTGAACTACGGACACCACGTCTGTACACATTTGCATACTACATACTCAGGGGTGACCTCTGCTGAACAGACAGGGCCCATGTCCACAACAATATTAATGGATATACTCCACATATGCGACATAAGCAAAAGCCACTGTGAGCAACATGTTCATGGATATGTGCACACACGCAATGATGAGTGGTATGTGCTTGAGAGTTACATTCCCAAACTGGACACTCACCATGCTTTGGAACATGATTCGTATGTACATCACGCAGGGACACTCAGTAGCACTGTTCATGTGATACCTCACTTGGTGGATGGGAGACACATGTACACCCAGGATCACTGCAGTGGCTGTACTGTGCAGAGGTGCAGGTAACACATGGCTCTGCTGTTCACAGGACACTACCCTAGAGAGGTGCCACTGGTATGAACACTATGGTTGTGCTTACACATAGACTTGCCAGACTGCATAGTACCCCACTACGAACCTGTGAAGCTATTACATGTCCTTTGTGCATGGTTACTTGAGTAGCCCTTCCATTTAGATTAGCTATCATGCTATTACAATGTCCCGTGACTACAAGCCATATGTATACTGTTATTGTACATTGTACATGCCAATAGACGATACCTTTGGTATGCATGATATGCCTGTTATGCTGTGTAGCATATCCGACATATCTACCTACAATACTATACATTACACATATTTTACATAGTATCCCATAATGCAAAGCATACTTGCACAGCGGGACCACCTTAGATATGTCATTGTCGTTATATGCCCATACACATGCCTACTGTGACAGTATATCTACATATACTATCCCCTGCTATGGCACATACTTGTTGGACATACCCTACCACTGACGGCAGGTGGTATGGAATTGTTCTGTTTCAAGCCCTCATGTAGCATCCCTTGTGGTGTCTGTGATGTTTACCTTGTGGCCCACTGCTGGACGCATGATTTCTACAAGCATTAGTATGCTCAGCAAGATATCGCTACATAAATACCTTTTCCCACTTTATGATTTGCGGACACTTTTAATTAATGCAAACCAGATTATACATACACTAACATAATTAATACGAAACATGCTATACATACACTTACATACCGAGTGTTCTACATACCTTGTTATCGTTCCGGACTTTCATCTCTATCTCTCTTACACTGTTTAAACAGTTCTATGGTATGAGCATATGGTTTGAATGTCTGGCAAGTCATCCTTATATACGTCGATACCTGTAACATGTGGTTTCCTGCCACCAATTGGTGTTCCTGAGTGACTTATTACTTGCACAACAGTTGTGCAGCTACTCCATTCGCCAATTACGCGGCAACAGTGGGGTATAATTGAATTCTCCACTTGGGCATTGCCCATTTGCCCTACCTTCGGGGAGACGGCCTGTATTGTGTTTTGTTGTGTGTAATTGCAACTGCTATGTGTAGAGACACATATAGTTTGGATCCATGTCCCCAGTGGATTGTGTGTGATGGCTAGAGTATGTGATTCTACATGTGAGTGTACCTGTCATCCCAAACTGTCTGATAACGGACTATTGCAAACAAAACCTGTAACATCGCCGTTTGTTCCGTTATACAACGGCTACAATTTTGCATGGCGCCTTTAAATGTGTCTTTCACAAGGTATGCTAACGCTTCTGCAGATGTAATTGTCTGACTGGATGTTTGTGCTGTAATTACAGTCTGTATTGCTATAGTTTCTAGTGTGGGGGATGTAGGTGGGTGTACGTAGCATATACAGGTTTGTGGGGCTTGCATTTCTACATATTCCGTATATATGTGTGTGGGCTCCTTCCCTAATTAAAGAGCTATCAGTTAGTAGACTTATGTTACGGGATTATACATTGGGCCGTTGTTAAATGGTTTCTATATAGTATGCAGGTGAGGTTGATACTTCCATACCTCCGGAATTACAGTGATATGTAAAGGGATATTTCTAAATGACAGCTACCCCGTGTATTTCTGTCACAGATATTTGCAGTCATTGCAGTTGTGTTAGTGACAGAACCTCTTTGGCATGGGTTGCCCCCTTTTCTTATGGCCATTGTTGGACACTTGCGGGACACACATCAGTGTTTACAGGCCGACACATAGCCACGGTCAGTACACAGGATAGCACATACTTTTATCCTCAATACATACTTATTGTTGTGGGACTTTGGCTACTTATCATATTGCATGTAACATTTACGTTTTTTACATACAGACATAACTATTTCATACAACTATTACATAATATATGGGACATAATAATGTCCTACAATCTCGGACAGTTGCCCTTTGTAATGTTTTATGTCAGGACACAACTGCCCAGGGATGGGCTGTCCCTCTTAATGTGGGACAGGTGGTAACCGTATGCCTACGGCTAGCTATACCCACACCTACCGTAATGATCTACCTCCGAGTTGGCACATGCAGACACACACACACACACACACATTATAGTCACATGGACATGCACACGGCACCCTCAACACACACATACACAGACTACGGCACTTACAAACACAGTTGAACAAAGTACCTACGTGGACCGCAACACCAGCAGCGGTAACTAAATGTCCCTTCATATCGTCATAATATTACTCGCGGTTCTACTGTTCCTGTACTGTGTTCTTTTGGTCTTTCAGTCTCGTGGTTACGCGTGTCGGTATGTGACACATTCCATAGTTGGCGGTATCCTATTTATTTGTACCGCCAAGGTTTTATGAATGTCGTTGACCTATCTATATATTTGCAGATATTGGTGAATCCGTATATATCAACATATATCACTCTATCGCCCTTTCTATCTGTATTATATATATATGTATATATATATATATATATATATATATATATATATATATATATATATATATATATATATATATATATATATATATATATATCTCTGACAGGGAAAGTGACAGGCAAGCTACACCTTTCATTGTGTACTTGTCGGTGTATACTGTTTCCTGGACTCCACATTTTTTGTGTCTGTACCTGTCACATTGCACACCTGCCATAGGTTAGGGTTACCACCTGTCCCACTTTGCGAGGGACAGTCCCTATTTGGGCAGCTGTGTCCTGCAAAATATTTGTAAAATGGCAAATGTCCTGAGATTTTAGGACAAACTTATTTCCTATAGTTTATGTAATAGTTGCATAAAACAGTTATTCTGTATCTGAACCACGTAAATGTTATAAGAAACAGAATAAGTAACTAAAACATTACAAGAATAAGCTTTTATCTAGGCAAAAATGTGAAGTTCTGATTTTCGTACTGGCTGGGTGTATGTTTCGGCCCGCAGAAATATGATGTATGTCCCACATTGGTCATTTGAAAAGGTGGCAACCCTACCGTAGGTACATCTTGGCTACCATAGTGTTAGGTGATTGTATACATGATTGCGTGTTCTACTCCTGACAGTGGTTGTTTTACCCTTCAGAGCAGGTGCTATTAGTACAGGGGTGAATAATGCTGGTTTAATCACCTGTTCTGGACATCATTGACCAGGATCTGCGCGATATTCGGGGAAGCTTAGCCCTGTTTCACACATATCCGTATAGTCATATTTAAATGACGCTTACCAGCAGTGGGCAATGCATATTCCCGCTAATGTGTGCTAAACATGATCTGATGACATGCATCCTACATGCATTACGCGTGCCTTTGGGATTATGTTACATCCCTTGCAGGACGTGGGACCGGGAACATGCACGACAGTCACTGCATTTACCACTTGGCCATCTGGGATGTATACACGTGTTATGGCAGTTTGTATGTGGAGTATACTATGGCTGTTACTCCATACTGCACTCACATGGGTAACTCAGTTAGTTTACATATTGATGAGTCCAGTTAATGGTATGTCCATGTGATGTTTACTGGATGTGCTCCGGCATTGGGTTATGTATATCACAGTGAGCCACACACGATAATGTGCTACACTTTCAAATGACCGTAGGTGGAGCATGCTGGGGTGATGAATACCTGTCATGGGGACACCCCATGCCTTGACACAGCATCCATGATTACATTATATGGAGCCCCTCATTAACGCAGCAGGGAATCCGTGCAGAGAGTGTGCAGAACAGTGCTTACACACATGTGATCCCGCGATTGCCTCTGCTCCACTAAGCGACAGTTGGTTACTCGATGTTGTGGTGACAGCAGACACTGTTTGCCTTGTTTGGTGTATGGCCTCTGACAATCGGGCATGTACCTACCGATGCACCTGGGAACCTATACACACAGCACCAACATATGCTGATAGGCGCATGTACTGTTCAGGTGTTGACATTCTGTGTTCCAATAGCTGTTGTGTGTACAATGTTTGAGGGCTGCCTATGTAGGATTCACACAGTGGGCCACCTATACATTACAATTTACAGGTGGTTGTGTGTGTGTGCCATCCATTTTACTGTGTGTGCAGGTGGAGAGGTGTGTCAGTCCGTAGGGGCCTACACTGTCAGAGTATGTGCTATACGTTCCCTCTTTGCCAAGGCATAGGCATATTGGGCACACCTCCATCTGCCTACTGGGGCTGGCACAGTGTGTTCATGGTCTGAATCCCTCTGTGTCTGTGATGGCCTTGGCAATTGCGGTGGGCTATGTGGGCCTTCACCATTTTGTCCCTGCTTCAGCTGTTTCCGCAGGATCATATTATGTAGCATGGCACATACTATGAAGATGTGGGCACAAGTGCTTGGAGAGTACTGCAAGGCTCCACCAGATGTGTCCAAGCAATGGAACCGTGATTTCAGCATTCCGAACACACGCTCTATGATGATTCTGGTTTGTGCGTGTGCCTCATTATGGCGTTCTTGCATGGGTGTGTGTGCATTTCTGATGGGAGTCATCATCCACGGCTCCAGTGCATAGCCAGCATCCCCCACAAGGTGGCCATGTGGGATGTCCTCCCTGACAAATACCTGATACAGCTGTGAGGCATGCCAGATATGGGAGTCAAGGTAGCTTCCAGGACTGCCAGCACACACATCCATGATAATGCCCTGGGCATTGCACATGCACATAACCTGGCAGTTGATGGAGTGGAATCCCTTGCGGTTTATGTAGTGATTACCATGCTCACCAGATGGTGACTTGATATGTATGTGTGTGCAGTGTATCGCACCCAAGTGTGTCACATGGTGGAAGTGACGCATATTGCTGGCCAACTCCTCCTGAGTTCGGGGGAAGTATATATGCTCATTGGCATGTGGTAACATGGCATCCAGGAACTGGCGTGGTACCCTGGATGCTGATGCCTGAGAGATCCCCATTATATCTCCAGTCGGCCTTTGAAAGATACCTGTGGCTAGTATTCGCCAGCTTACACATACCTTCATGTCCACTGGGATGGGTTGCCCTCTGTTGTTTCTGGTTCTCAGGCGTGGCCGGCACAGCTCCACTATTTGCTGTAAGATGTCCCTGTCCACCCTGTAATGCTCTACTATCTCCAGATCATGTAGCACCTGGTAGGGTACCCTTGGTCTGAACACTCTTCTCCTCCTCCGGGGCCTGCGGTGGTTATTGGCATCATCCTCCACAACACCGTCAGTCTCTAACACATGGTGATGAATCACAGCTATGACAGCTCCCAACATGTACATTTTAAAAGTTCCCCATGTATTTACACCTATGGTGCAGTGTTTGGAATGCATAGGTGTGTGTCAGGTGCTTTCACACTTTATACTATTGTGCTGTGAACACCGATGATGTCATAGGGTGTGTATGTACAATCGTAGCTACAGGGTATCTTATGTGTTTTACTACAGGAACTACTATTGTGGTGCCTTTGGTGTTGAATTACATTTGGCTGCCGTGGATTACCTCTTGCCCTTCCCTTTACATTTCTGCATGTTTCACCTACCATTTTCTGGCATACATCCAGCAGCCTGCTTTCATTTGTACTTTCCTAGACCTGGCTTATTTTGCGTAATGTGTTCTATTGCCGGTCTACTATAGGTTTGCTTTACTCTACTATGACAGTTCTCCTATCTTTGCAATCCAATGCCTCCCCTATCCTGTTTTGCAGGTTTCTGCAAGCAGACTTGTCAGCTGCCATTGGCGCTGTGAGTTGATAGGTGTTAATTGGTCAGTTGTACTCCAATTACCCTAATGCGGCATTTCCTTCTTTTCTTCCCCTGACCTTCCTGTTTGTGCTATTGTTCGTGGCGCGTGCATCCGCTTACCGTGTTTCGGGCATGTTTTCATCCCCGTACACATGCGCTTTCGGGCACCATATGTGCCCTCAGCTAAATGATTCTATACCTACCTTCCCAACCCTGTCCTGCAGCTTTGCTTAGCAATGGCCAGGCCAGATTTGCATTGCTCCAATGTGCTTACAGCTACTGTGACACACCCCTCTGCTGATGTCATGTATCACCTCTGAGACACTCCTCGGTGTTACAGCGCTGCGCCGTATGGTACATCCTTCATCCGGCGGGACGTTTGCAATTCAGTAATACATGCCTCATTGGCATGGCATTGACTACTAATTCATAGTTACCACGCCGAACACTGTCGCAGACCCTTAGCAACCCTTGCACCTTGGTTGTGGTGTACTATGCATACCATTGCGTATTATGGTGAAATCCTGATTTGTATTAAATTGCGATTTTATGACATTTGTATATATTTTCTTTGTGTTCCAGTTTGCGCACACATGCCCTGCGGTTGTACTGTGCGTTACTGTGGACATGACATTAAATGTTGTTTTTTAGGTGTTGTGCATCTTTTCTTATGCCATTGGCTGTGTATATAGCCATTGGCATATGTTAACTTTGTAATACATGAGTCTGGTCCGCTTCCATAGCTCCGATGTTCTGTTTGGGAAAATGTAAACCGTGTTTTTTGGTTTACATTTCCGTGGGCTTACGCTATGCCTGCACAACTTCATGAATTGATATATGCCTTCATTTGCATGGTGCGACACTGCGCATGGGGTGATTAGCATACCTAAGCCGAGGGCTGCGCAGTTCTGGCGTATGCCGGTAGTGCACATGGAATTGGATTGTACCTGAATCGCTTGGTGGCCATATTTGGCATTATACCACCTACTCTACACCTGTGCCTGGTGCAAGCTTCATGAATCCCAGGGTCATTCTTTTTGTCAATATTAACAGCAGATTTAGATAACTTACATTGGTGCCTATCTGGGAATTTTTTGAGACATATTTTCAAGGCTTAATGCATTTGATGTAGAATTGTCTTTATTGAGCAAGTAAGCTAGGCTGTAGGGTTATTTTTCATTCTTTTTATTCATTTTGGAGCTTGAGAATTAAGGCTACAGAGGAAGTTATTATTGAATGTAGAGATAAGCTCAACAAGTGGGTGGTATTTTAGGTGGTTACATTTATACTAAGACAAAAGATGGTTAAAGATTTCCATATTGAACCTAGTTAAATATGTCACTGTGTTTTAAGTGATGATTTTATGAGTTTGAGGGCATTGTAAAAAAATTCACCGAGAGCAGTTGGAAGACCCAGTTCAGTAATAGATAACAATACTGGAAGTAAAGCCAAATCCCGGAGTAGTGATGAACAAAGATGTTTAATAAATCCAAAACATCACAAGTTATACCTCCAGGTTAAGCACTTTCATCCACATAAAAGTGGACTTCATCAGAACCTGATTGTTATTCCAGTGTTGTTATCCATTACTGAATTGGGTGTTCCAGCTGATCTCGGTGAATTTTTTACTTTGTTGCATGCTGGTTCTTTAGTTTTAGGGCATTGATGAAAGGTGTATATGGGGTGATAGTCGCTGAGTGACTCAGATACTGTCTCAGGCTAAGTTTTTCTATGAGGAGATGATGTTAGTATCCTGTCAAGGGTGTGATTTCTCCTTGCATCTTTATTATATCTGATAGGGAAAGAGGTGAGTTGTGTGACTTAAAACAATTTCATGGGCCCCCTTGTATAATGATTTCATGTGGAAGTTGAACAGAGGCCCAGGGCTGGATGTCTCCCCTATTGGATATGTTACTATTAGAAGGGATTTAATTACCAATTAACCAGATAGAATTCTTTTAGTTAACCTTAAGGGTGGAGACTATTCGTTAAGTTTTATGAAAGTAGAGAATTTCAAGTTGAAAAGGTTTTAGTTGCAGTTTGTTTGAGTATAGAATAGCTACACTTCCAACTCTCCTGAATTGTCTCTCATCTCTAATGATATTATGGCCTTGCAGTGTTTCTTTCTCATTTTTTATAACTGGCTTGAATCAATGTCCAGTATTCATATCGGTGGACTGTAGTGTAATCCAGTCATGTAACTGAAGCAGTTTATTGCATAGGCTTTGCATACTTATGTAGGAAATCTTTAAAACTGGGTTGTTATTGTTGTGTGATATAGAGGTTAAATGTAATCATGCAGTGATCGCCGGTCATGAATTTGGGAGAATGTGTCTGTTAATTAGTAGAACAATTCATAGGTTCATAGGTGTTTAATAGGTTAACAGCCACAAGGGCCTTTTTAAGCCTAGCCATGATTCCCAAATCTCTGATAAGTTCTATGTTGCTCATCCCTCTCTAACATAGATGACAAGCAGGCGGGGTGGTTCGTTTAGAAGTTCTGTTACATAGAAACACATTAGGATGGATATCAGCATCATACAATATAGGCAAACTGATTAAAAGACAAACCTTACATATGTACATGCTTACATCTCAACAGTTTACTACAAAATAGCAGTCAGGCTCATACATGCTCAGTACTTATATACTTGTGCAAGCCCTTGGATAGCTTCTTAAAGGCATATACACACACACACTGACCTGCCTTCTGGTACCCTAGATAAGTGTAAGCATGGGAAGATGAAACATTTACAGGTTGCCTTTGTCCACTAAAGACATATGTGCCAAACTAGGGATGAATTCCCTGTTCCCCATCAATTGTCCAAGTTACAATTGAATTAGGTTAGGGAGGAACTCTGCTTCACATGGATTGGGAGCCTGTTCTAGGGAAAGGATAGTCTCTGGGATACATATCTGTCTCTCCAGCAGGTCCGATTTAAATCACAGGCAAAGTTTAAGACATTAGAAAGGATAATTCTGGCACTGTTTGCTTTGAAGATATGCAGGAGGTCCATCGAGGTGGAATCTGACAATCCTTTTTATGCCAGGCATATATCTCCCCTCAACAGCCTGTATGAGACAGAATACAGGGATAGAGCCTTGTGGAGGTCTGCACAGGACATCTTAGCGACGAACCTCTGTGGCCGTTCCAATTGTTGGATTGCCTAGTTAGGTACATACCACAGGGGGCATTGTACTCAATGACTGGTCTAATGAGTGCTGAATACAGTGGCACAATGACATTCTTGGGCCTAGATGCCATACTTGTATTTATAAGTTGCAAACTGAATGATTTCCTTACTACTCTGAACATGTGATGGTCAAAGTCTAGATTACTCTCTATGTGTGTTCCCAAGTCCCTGTCTACTGAGACAACTATTAAGGGTGTGTTGCTAATTATGATAGTTACCAGGGTGGATGACATCCCAAAAGATACTATTATGCATTTCTTGGCATTTAGCTTTAGTGCATGGCTCTGTCACCAGTTATTTGTATCAGCCCTTTCTGGAGAACATTTGTGCCAGTGGGGAATTCTATCACTGCTCCTAATTTGCAATCATCTGTGAATTTAGTCAGCCAGCGGCCATTGACATTGAACCTGACTTCAGAGAAGTAAATGCCAAAAAGTAGAGGTCCCAGGAACAATTCATGATGGACTCCACTTGTGACTGGCCTCTTTTTAGAGGGGGCTCCCCAAGTCCAATTTTCTGGGTTCTGTCATTGAGGCAGCTGGCTATCCACTGGGTGATATAAGGGTTTATACATAACTTCTTGAGTTTGTCAATAACGCCTAAGTGGGATGTTGTGTCAAAGTCTTGGCAATGTCAAGGTAGGCAGTGTAAACCATTTTACTCTCATCCATTGCTTTGGTGACCTTCTCAAAGAAGTCCACCAGGTTGAGTAAGCATGCATGACCTGCCCTTGATGAAACCAAACTGGGTTGAGTTCAGAGTCTGCAGGTTTTCTATATCATTATTGATCATTCACTTGATAATTCTTTCCATGGCTTTGCATATGAGACCAGTGAGACTTGCGGGTCTGTAGTTTCCAAAGTCTGTAGATCACCGACCTTTGTGCAGATGGATGAATGCTGTTGTTTTTCATTCATGAGGCACAAAGTCTATTTGGAGACTACAGTTGAATAGCAATTCTAGAGTGGGTGATAGATCAGGTTTCATGGTATTTAGAAGGCATCCTGTGATATTGTTTGCGTCCAGTGATGCAGTGTTCTTAGCCTGAGAGAGAGCATTAAGGACCTGTTCTTTAGTGATAGTAGAAGAAGTTGTATTTGATGGTATTACTGAAGAAAGTTTGCAGGGGGTAGAGGGGTAAAGCTGGAGCTGAATTTGCTGGCCAGTAGGTTTACTGTATCTTCTGGCTCAGTATAGGTAGATTCATTAACAATGATCGCTACACATAATTGTGTATTGCCTTTGAGGTCATGGGCATTTCTAAAGAATGCCTTGTAGTTGTCATTGGCCTGGGACTATTTGGGAGACTTTATTTGTCCTCTGAGTTATTTGATTAGTCTGATGAAAGTACTTTTATCCTGCTGGATGCTACATCTCCTAATTTTTACATGATTTTCTTCCTTCTGTTATACAGCCTACTGATGTGATTCCACCAGGGTGGCTTGTTTTTTGAGTTAGGTATGTAATTTTTCCTGGTGGATACAGTTGCCGCTCTTCAGCTATTAATATGTTTATATATGGTTTTAACAGTTCTGTGTAGGCAGCAGTGTTATCAGGGTTTATAGCAGCTTGAGATTTTGTCATGTTATCACTTAATAGCATGAAGTTAGCTCTGGAGTAGCTCCTGAATATTCTAGGGTTATCTGGAGTTCCAAGTTTTATTTTTACTTCAAAGGAGACCATTTTGTGGTCTGACCTTGTTAGAGAAGACATTACACTAGGATGTGTGCAGCACTCTCCCATATTAGTGAGGGCCAGATGCAGTTTGATTGCACCCCTGGTTAGTGTGTTGACAATCTGGTCCACAGAGTTTGTGTTTACAAAATCCAGGAATCTTTGGGCCTGTACCTTTGGTGTCATATACAATTCCCAATTAATAGCAGGCAACTAAAGTTGTTCAGTAATATGGTATTGGGTTGAATGGCGAGTGTATATAATAAGTTTAAATACAAGTTATGGGTTTCCTGGGTCATAGAGAGGGACCTATATCTTGCAAGAAAGTGATATGGGATTTTGCCTATGCTAATTTGATAGTGGAGAAGCATAAGTGCATTGTCCTGTTTAACCAGCATAGAGGTATATTAATTTTTGATGTAAAATGAGACACCTTCACCTTTAGTCCTTCTCTGTGTAGTAGCTGGTCTAAATATGTAAAAGGCATTATAGCCTTGTACTTCTTTCCATGGCTTTAAACCATTTATCAGTAACTGCATGGACATAAGCATTCTCAAGGGTGAGCTTGCAGGGAGTGGAGTTTTTTCTTCAGATTCCTAACATTTAGCAGTGACACCTTTACATTTTTTTTTGTTTTGATTTGCTATGTCAGAGGTACTTTCAGTCTAGTACTGCCTAAAAAAGGCATTATGGGGGATGACAATGTTTTAGCTAATATTCAAAAGCCTAAAAGGGAGCAGTGCAGACCATCCCTGGCATATCAGTGTGGTCTGTTGACCATCTCCTTCCATGCTAACAAATATTGAACCCCCTTGGAATTAAGCCAGAAACTAAGCCAATTATTAAAGTCAGTCATCTTCTGTTGGTACTGTGGCATCATTCTTGGAGGAGGTAAAATGGCGCTCAATGCTAGGCTCATACCAGCCTGAGACACATATTCCAAGAGCTTTATGATGTCTCTCTTCATATAGTCTAAGGAAGTAAGTCTCAGGTCATTTACAGCAAGCTGGATTATAAGTGAGTCATAGTGATAACAAATATGAATTTGGAGTATGTTTTGTAAATAGACTGGCACTAGTATGGTCTAAATGGTGAGATATTTTATGATATGTAGTGTGACGACCATGCCATGGCCCAGCAATCAAGGAGCCTCAATCCTCACCACTAACACCAGAGAGGTTGTCTCCTTGAAGAGAGGAAAGGATAACTAATAAACACAATAAAGTATAATTTCCCTTGAGTGCACACAGAGATCACAGTCAGTCTGGGACTGGTTGCTCCTTTGCTCACCAGGTCCCCAATAAGACTCCCCACTGGCACAGCTATAGGGTCCAGGTCTCAGCCTAGCTGGGCAAGCTAAAACCTCCAGTACCCTCTCTGTCCAACCAGTGCTTTGCGTCCCTGCCCACGTAGCTGACACAACACACACACACTTTGAGAGAAGTATTTATACAACTTCACAGACACTCTTGGGAAAGGCTGACACAGATTTTCCAGCTGTGCCCCTTTACCCAGACCATACAGTAGTAATCCCTGCCACCACCCAGCTAATATCAGCTACTAAAAGGCCCATAAAAGGGTGCCCAATTATCCCTGTGCAATATTATTATCCAAAGGTAATGTGACTATTCAGTCTAAGGCTTATTGGAAGGGCTTAGACAGTAAACTCTATAAATATATAATGTACTCTAAAACATAATTTATCTCTACATAAACCAGCCACAGGTAGACAGTTTTAAAAATATTTAATAATAAATAATTAAAACACAAGACAAAACTACTACACCACAGAAATATCTAAGAGTTCAGAGATCACACAGAAACTAAAAATAATACAGTAGGACAGGTCTGATTTCAAAGAAAAATATCTAATTAATCTTTACTAGCTTTAACTATTCCTACAAGGAATTACAGTGCTAAAATTTACATGTGAACATAAGGCAGAGTGCTGATAAGTTAGATATTAAGATCAAAATGCTCCCAGTCTCTTGTGAGAAATAGTATTTAGACTATCAATCAAACCGACCCGACCTCTAAGATCTGAAAATCAGTCACTTATCCAAGTTAAGAGACCAAAACTCCCTGCAGGCCAGTACCTCTTCTCTTTCAGTGTAGCTAAACTCTGGAATGCATTTCCACCTCCTCTCTGGACCATCAATAGTGCCCCCTCATTCAAAAAATCACTTCACCAATATCTCTCCTCTCAATGGCTATGCCCATGTACTACCCCAATTCCTCTGTAATTTGATTCCTGACTCATCTCTCCGATGCCTATACTCTTCATCACTCTTCCTAATTGAAGTGTTTACCCTTGAAAAGCACAGTGTACCTCACCTTGCTTCATATGATTAAAAAAATTATATTTATATATATATATGTGTGTATATGTATATATATATATATATATATATATATATATATATATATATATATATATATATATGTAGTCTGTCCAGATATGTACATTCAGGTCAGCCATTATCAACACCAATTCCAACACCTGCTCCACAGAGCCACTGGGAACTAAGGTCAGGTGGCACAATGCCAGGGTAAACCTATGGGCTAGTCTTGTAAAGGCTCCAGGACCATTAGCGTAGTACACGCCTATGAACCTATATATTGGTGTTATTACATAGTCTATTATGAACAACACAATTGTGTGTGTTCATTATCTTCTGTTAAACTCTGACATGCTGAATACCTTGCTATGTATCCAAGTCTTTCATAACATATAGCCATATATTATCAATGTTACTTCTGATTCCCATGTTGTTACTCCTGTATATTGTTATATGCTGTAATTAGCTTTTTAAATAAATTCTTATGTATACTGTATTTGGAGCTTTTCTCCCCGGGTCTCCACTGAAAATGGGCTCACACTAACCCAGTGGACTTTCCTGGTTAACAAAAGCAAATAAAATAAATTTTATATATATATATTTATATATATATATATGCAGAGAAACACACCCTGGAGCTAAGAAACAATAAAATAACTGCTGGTATGCTGTTGTAAAAGTCAAGAGGGTGTTGGGGTGCTGTGTAACCAAGCTATAGCACCAAACACGTAGCCGTAATATTAAAATGTCTGTAACAGTTAATTCAGCACTAAATTTAGTACTGCGACTACAAAGAGCTCTTTCACTCACCAAACTGCTTCAGCGTAACTTCACCAGCTTCCAGAAAACAAGCTGACGAACGTTCCAAAGCAAAACAGTATCTGCGTTATATAACCAACTCCCCCAAGCAAGTTGATGAACAAACAAAGATATATTGTTCAAATTGTGGTAGTTCAGCCAAATACCAGCTCCAAGAGACTCCTGGAAATAATCCGCTGCAAATGTCCAAAGTTCCAAACATTAACTGAAACACAACCCTTCGTCCAATCCTCGTGCTCAACAAAAGGTATAACACACATCCAAACAGTAGCGAAATAATAAAATATAACAATTTTATTTAGAGCTGCAGGCACTCCACCTGCTTCTTCAGACAAACAGATATAATTAGTTTAAAACAGTTTAAATATGTTAGGAATATTTTAAAACAGACTTCCATCCAATCCTAAACATAGTACTAATACATGTGACTTTCACTCAAGCTTGTCAGCAAACCTGCTATTTGCATTTAAAGTGACAGCTTCAACACCAGTAGCTCACTTCAGGAGCATCACATGCTTAGAGTAATAAAGCATGAATATAATTGTATATACAAAGACATATAGAGAATATATAAAAACGACAACTTAGCTGAATAAGCGCATGCATAGGACACTTCCCATAAACATAAGAAGCGCAGCAAATATATAATGAATAAAAATAAAGTATATATAAAAGCAACGCTTCTAAGAAATCCCATAGATGCAACACTTAAAAACAAATAAATATAACATGATATAAACAAAGCAATGAATATTATAAATAATGTGAAAAATATTAAAAATGATGATAATAACACTAATAATATAAACGAAAAAATAATAATAATAATGATAATAATATTAATAATGATAATAAAACTCTCATATAACTAACTTATATGAAAATATGTCTCTAAAGGTTATGACCATACAACTAAATTCATCCAGAAATGTATGACTGCTAAATTCAGTCCTAAATAACTAGTCCTAAATAACTAACATGATAAAGCATCGACATACTAACAAACTGATGAGTGTTAGTACCTCGCTAAGCAAATAATGCAAATAATTACTAGCTACTTGTAAATACTTTTCCAGAGAGGCAAATTAATATCACTAACACTGTATATACTCTATACTTCAATCTCTGACTCAGAGAATAAATCACTGGTGTAATAATACACATTGGTGACCAAACGCAAGATATGCAAACACTATCTATAACTTCCAAATAATCATATGTCTATGCTGAACATAGTCATAAATGCATCAATGTATATTGATCAAGGAATATATGTAACTGAACTACAGAAGGGAAGTATGTATTGTGATAAGACAATATCAGTTGAAATTGGACCAATACATATTAATGGAATCATAAATGTTATAATGTGGTTATAACCATTATTAAAGGCAGATGAAAACAGATGAAAACATCTAGCAACTGGGTGTCTCATAGATTACACTGTAACCACTAAACAATGATGGACGGTCTATCTAATAGACCTGCCCTTAAGGTGTGGTTTGATGGACAATACTTCATTCAAACCTTTCTCTCTATGGGCAGCTAGCCTACATATCCACTTCAACTCAGCTTGTTCTGTGGTATTTAACATGTCCCCTAATCTCCGTCCCACTGGAATCACTTGTAGTACTTGAAACAAGAAGGTGTGTTGTCTACCTTCCTTAAAGTGTGCTTCGCCAACGCACTGTATTCCTGCTGTCTGTTCAGACAATACCCATGGTCTCTAATTCTTTCCCTTAGTGTTCTATTAGTGTTTCCTACATAGAACGAATAACAATGCACACAGTGAGCTACATATATAACGCTTTTGGTGTTACAGTCACTGTTGCAGTGTATTGTCCAAAGATGGTTCGTGGTGGGATGTCTGAAATAGTGTGATTCATCAATGTATCTACATTGCGGGCATCTACCACACTGACTAGTCCTCTCCAGCCCTGTCCTTAGTACAGGTGTTATCATTTGATTACCACATAATATTCTCTTTAAGCTGTACATGTTGCTATAAGTAAATGATGGGATACTTCCTACTAAATTGGCTATTCGATTATCAACAGTTAGTATATTCCAGTGTCTCTCAACTGATTGTTGGATCACATTGAGTCCCTTACCAAAAGGTAGGATAATATCAAGTGTGCATGCTTTGATAGTACTGTTCAATTTGTTCCTAGGCGAGTGTCCTGAGAAAAGTATGGTCTAGCTCTACTCTCTCTCAATGTGTTCATCTGTCTATATACTCTGTCTATCTCATCTAATGTATAGCCCCTGGTGCTAAGTCCTTCTTTAAGTGTAGATAATCCTATATTATAGTCCTCTGTCCTGGTAGAAAGTCTTGAAACACGCATAGCTTGTCCTTTGATAATATTATCAAAGATGTGTGGATGGTGCATGCTAGATCTATGAAGGAAAGATGGTTTATAACAAGTTTTCCTAAAGATCCTAGTATTTATACCATCCCCTGACTTAAAGACTGTAACGTCTAAAAAGTCTGTACTATCTGAAGACCAATCCATGGTGAATTTCAAAAATGAATTTCTCAAATTAAGTTCACTGTGAAAGTTTAGGAGCTCTTCATGTGTTCCCTTCCAAAGAAAAAAGAGATCATCTACAAATCTCTTGTAGAAATAAATATGTGGATCTCTGATGATGTGGGTATCCTCAAAGGTCGCCATGACTAAGTTAGCATAGCTATTGGCACAGCTGGTGCCCATGGCGACCCCTTTTGTTTGTTTGTAGTAAACCCCATCATAGAGGAAAACGTTGTTTTCAAGAACCAGCTCCATCAACAATAGTATAAGGTCAATCTTGCTAGTGGAGAAGTCAGAATTTCTTACTAGATATAACTGCAGAAAATGTATACCTTCATTGTTCGGTATACAGGTAAATAAGGACTTCACGTCCATTGTAACTAGGATAATATCACTTATCTCATTGGGTTCTAAGCCAATGGAAGCAATATACAGTTCCCTTAAAAACTGCTCAGTGTCTTGCAAGATACATCTGGATGACCTAACAACCTCTTTAAGTTCTTTATCTAGAAAGATGGAAATAGGCTCAGTGAGCCAACCTGAGCCTGCAACAATAGGTCTAAATTCAGGTTCGATCAAATTCTTGTGTATCTTGGGTAGCCCTGAAATAGTGGGAATTAATGGAAACTGTACTTGCATGTATGTATATACTTCCTCCAAAAGACTTCCTGTCTGCTTGCATTCAAACAGCGTCCTATCTATTGCCTCTTTCATATCATAGACACAGTCAATAGTAATTTGCCTATATGCATCTGTATTGAGCATTTTACACATCTCTGAATGATAATACTGTGTATCTAATACCACAATAGGACCTCCTTTATCAGCAGGCCTTATTGTAATACTGGAATTATTCCTTAAATTTTGCAATGCCTCATTTTGGGACTTAGTTAAATTGCTGTCCAAATCATTGAACTGTAAACCTGAGGAGTTGTATAAGTCCTTCTCAACAGCTTTAATGAATATGTCTACATTACTATTCATTGGTGGTGTATATGTGCTCTTTTTCTTAAGTGGCTGACTAACTTTCTCACTGCCATTATTAAAGAGCAGCTTTAAACAGATATTTCTGGCAAAGAGCCTCAAGGCTATGACAAGTTGGCTAATGTCAATCTTGGTGGTAGGGATGAAGGACATTCCTTTATTCAGTACTTCAATCTCTGATGTAGATAGTGAATAACTGGATATGTTATGCACTAAATGACTCAGTTCCAAAAATTCTGCAGTGTTTGTTGCTGCCCTAAAGGGGGGTCTTTCCTCTTCGCCCCTCTTATATTGTCGTTCTCTATCGACCTCTTCCTGTTTAATCTGATGGGAAAAGGAATGTCAGTAGGGTTGTGTACCTCAACCCTATCAAGCTGGATTTTCCGTCTGACAGCTCCAGCCAGGGTATTATTGTTGGTCAAAGAAGACAAATTAGTTGTGGATGGCACGGTCACTTCTCCTCCTTCACTGGGCGTGGTGTATAGCGAGGAGGCGACTCTCAATAGGTAACACAATCGCATCCTCTAAGCCTGATGCATTGTCGCCATTGTTGCCTAAATTAACTGTGCTGGCACTCTCCATACCTAAACTGGGTGGATGACAATCACCTCCCGTGGGGTTAGTAGTGACCTCAGTAGTGGCAACATTTACTGGATGCATAGCAATTAGAGATTCATTATTGCTATTGTTATTAATCAATGCCACTCCTCTCACTGGTGGTCCCTCAGATCTCCTAGCTGGCCCCGATGATCCCTCTTGGAGCTACAGTTCGAGGCCACACAAAGACATGTTGTTGAGCAAAATCCTTCATGTCTCTGCTCATTTTATTGCATTTGGTATTCAACAAATTGGCCTCATATCGACCAATACGCTCTAGTAAATCATGTACATATAGATCTGAGGAACTTTCACCCATTGTCGTTACCAGGCGTTCTTGATGGTTAATTATACTGCTTTTACATTCTGCTTCAATAGGCATAAAGAAATCTATTAATAGATGCATATATGCCCTACTAGCATCTAAATTTATTTGTTGCCATTTACGTAACAATGCTGGATACAGATTGCCATAGGTGGGCATGTTGAGGACACGCAGTCCTCTTGGAACAATGTCTTTGGCAAGGGATGCCTCCATATGATGTCTCTGTGCTTGGAGGCGCAGCTTATAAAGATCATTCTCTAAGTCTCTTTTGATTGATTTAATCAACACTTCATCAGATAAGGAAGTCTCAACACTACCAGCGTCCACTCTGCCATCAAAATTAGCCAAGGGATTCCCTTTGTCCTCCATAAAGTTCATAAACCTAGTACCAAATAAATTGATACTGCCTGTCGCACTAGGCAGATTCTCAGCTCCTTCCATTCCCTTGTGAATTATATAAACCACCCTAACGTAGACCAAAAATATGCAGAGAAACACACCCTGGAGCTAAGAAACAATAAAATAACTGCTGGTATGCTGTTGTAAAAGTCAAGAGGGTGTTGGGGTGCTGTGTAACCAAGCTATAGCACCAAACACGTAGCAGTAATATTAAAATGTCTGTAACAGTTAATTCAGCACTAAATTTAGTACTGCGACTACAAAGAGCTCTTTCACTCACCAAACTGCTTCAGCGTAACTTCACCAGCTTCCAGAAAACAAGCTGACGAACGTTCCAAAGCAAAACAGTATCTGCGTTATATAACCAACTCCCCCAAGCAAGTTGATGAACAAACAAAGATATATTGTTCAAATTGTGGTAGTTCAGCCAAATACCGGCTCCAAGAGACTCCTGGAAATAATCCGCTGCAAATGTCCAAAGTTCCAAACATTAACTGAAACACAACCCTTCGTCCAATCCTTGCTCAACAAAAGGTATAACACACATCCAAACAGTAGCCGAAATAATAAAATATAACAATTTTATTTGTGAGCGCTTTCGCAGGCACTCCACCTGCTTCTTCAGACAAACAGATATAATTACTTCTGATTCCCATGTTGTTACTCCTGTATATTGTTATATGCTGTAATTAGCTTTTTAAATAAATTCTTATGTATACTGTATTTGGAGCTTTTCTCCCCGGGTCTCCACTGAAAATGGGCTCACACTAACCCAGTGGACTTTCCTGGTTAACAAAAGCAAATTAAATTAATTTTATATATATATATATATATATATATATATATATATATATATATATATATATATATATATATATATATTATACAGATACACAGACTGTGCTTATGTATGCATGTAGTGTGTTTATCTATACACATGCGCACACATTTCATATATCTATATATATCCTACCTTTCCTGTAACTAGTGTTCCAGTTACAGATTTGCTGTATCCAGGACTGTATGTAAGCTTCTGAGCCCCCAAGCCTTTCTGTGTTGGAGGGAAGCCTTCTAGCTTATCAGTGGGAGTCGTAAGCACTAGGTAATCTGTCTACCACATAAGGAGTGGTTCTGGCCCAGAAATTGTAGTTATTGGCCGTTTGGGCAATCTCTTCCATCTCTCTCATCTTTCTGATTTGAAAGCCTTGTTTCTGTCCTGTAACTCATCTAGTGCAGATACAGATTCTTAGTTTTAGCACTTAAATTTGCTTGTTCATGCTCAGCACTTGTTCAGAACTTGTATGCACTAAGTAAGCTACCAATTACTATAGCACTCTATCTTCCTCATTACCTAGAGGAAAACAGTTTTTGTACTTACTTTTCTCACTTGCTTAGAGAAAAAAAGATCTTGTGCTCACTTTCCTCACTTATCTAGAGGAAAATAGTTTTTTATTCAGGCATGTCCAAGGGTCAGCTCCCAGTGTTCTCTCCTGTCTACTTGATGAATCTGGCCATCTTGAGGCAATGTAGAAATTGCCTCATGTACACTGACAACCCTCTCCTCCTACCACCGAACACTACAACCTGTGAGAGATGCACTTATCTAGCCAAATTGGAGGTAAAGCTCTCTCTAACCAAGACTGAACTTGACATTCAAGAGGAGAAGGTAAACATTTGCACCACACCAAACTCACATAGTCTTACTAAATCTACACCACCAAAATCCACACACAGTTACACAAAAACATTCGCGGAGGCTCTCAATAATAATCTGTCTAAGCAACAGAGACCTCCACAGCAGAAATGCAAGCAACCTCCATCCCCCAACAGAACCCAAATGACACATAGCCCACAGACTCAGTGTGCCACTCAACCACAGCCAATAAGGCAAAACAATGTACCCAACACACTAGTCATAGGTGACTCTAGAGTCAGGGAAACTGATGTCCCACTCACCAGGCTAGACAAGGAGAAGGTTACTGTCAGCTGCCTGTTGAGTGCAAGGATCTGCCACATAACCCATGCACTCAGGTAACGCCACACCAGGCACAAATATGACTCTGTCATTGTCCATGTTGGTGTGAATGACCTGAGATGTACCTCCCTGGACTACATGAAAAGAGACATGGAAGAGCTCTCTGATCTTGTAGCCCAGGTAGGTATGACCCTAGCCTTGAGTGGCATTCTGCCATCGCCCAGAATGATACCGCAGTACAAGGACAAAATCACTGACTTCAAAAATTGGTTAAGCTTCTGGTGTCATTCTAAGGGGATCCAGTATCTGTCTGTTTGGGATGACATGGTCAACAGACCACAATGCTTTGCCACAGATGGCCTGCACCTGTCACCCCTGTGATTCCGGCTAAGGTGCTTGCTGCCCCTATTGTGCCTTTTTTAGGCAGGGTTCAAATAACAAATTCACCACCATAACAGGAACAGGAAAACAAAAACTGAAGGCAATGCTAGAAGTCTAAATCTCAAAATGCACTCACTCGAGGCACTCCTTAAAATGGAGAACATCAATATCTGTGCAGTGACTGAGACCTGGTTCAAGGCTCCAGAGAGCACCCCTGCACTACCAGGCTACAACTCATACCACACTTTTCGGCCATGTAACCTGGGCCGAAACACCAAAGGCGGAGGTGTGTCCATATTCATTAAGGATATCCACACCTCCAGGCTAGATGCTCAGCATAATGCATCCGAGGTTATCCAAGTGTAATTAACTCTGGGCAAAACTGCAATCCAAATTGTAACTTGCTACAGATCCCCCACCATGCCCCAGGACTCCCACTCCTCTTTTCTTGATGCACTAGAAAATATTAG
The DNA here is from genome assembly GCF_019279795.1 of Protopterus annectens. Lineage (NCBI taxonomy): Eukaryota > Metazoa > Chordata > Ceratodontiformes > Protopteridae > Protopterus > Protopterus annectens. The sequence goes on from NC_056729.1 coordinate 845,122,679, forward strand.
GGTTCAACCAAACACCCTAATAATGGGTGGCCTTCAACTACTCTACCATTAACTGGGAAAACTACTCATGTACCAACTCCTTAGCTCAACGTTTTCTGGAATTCATAAACTTCAATGCCCTAGATCATCTTATCCATACCTCCACCAGGGGTAACACTATCCTAGACCTAGTCATTACCAGCATAAGTGACCGGTGTTCCACACCTGCAGTCAACTCCTTGTTGGTCCAATCCAACCATAAGCTTATTACCCTTGATATCCACATCCCACCCCCACCCCCATTAAGGAAACCACAGTAAAATATTTCTCCAAAGCCAACTTTATGCTTCTTAAGACAGAAGTGGTGAACTTCATGACATCTTTGGAGATGAACAATACAGTTACAACTGCTGAAGCCTACACAAATGCACTTTATAAGCACATACACGAGTGCATGGATCGTGCTATCCCAAACAGAACCAAGACACTATCCTCCTAAAAAAGGAAGCCAATCTGGTGGTCCCCTGCCATAAACAAACTGTACAACAGAAGGAAGAAACTGTTACAAAAGAGAGTAAAATCCCATGAGTGGAGGAGCTCCCTGGTCAGCCTCAGTAAGAAGCTAAGATCGCTTATAAGATCCTCTAAAGCTAGCTATGAAAACAAAATTGCCACTAAATCCAAGGACATCCACAAAGCATTCTATAGCTATGTCAAGAATCTAGATGTCAACACCCAGATCTGCTCTGAGTTACAGCACAAAGGCATGAAAATTACAGAACCAACTGATATTGCCAACATCCTGGCAGATCGGTTCAGTGCTAACTTTACCCCCCCCACCCCCTAAAGGGCCCATATCTATACAAGAAGAATGCAGAGTCCCTGTAATCACAACTACACAGGTAAAAGCTGCACTCTCTAAAGCCAAAAACACAGCATCCATGGGACTGGACAACATCCAAGGCTGTGTTTTACACGAACTTCAGAATGAACTGGCTCCCCACTTAAGCACCATGTTCAATAATAGCCTTGCATCAGGCTTTGTGCCCACTGAATGGTGCACAGCAACAGTTATCCCACTCTACAAAGGGGGAGCCACCACTGATACCGGGAATTATTGACCTATTAGCCTGACGAGTCTGGTCTGCAAGGCCATGGAACGTATTATCATGGAACTCATAAACAAAGACAATGGTAACCTACAAACGCTGGATCCCACCCAGTTCGGGTTTGTGAAAGGCAGATCATGCCTCCTGAACCTGATTGACTTCTTTAAGGCATTTACCAAAGCCGTGGATGAGGGTAAGGTGGTTCACACAGCCAATCTTGACCTTGCCAAGGCTTTCAACACCATCTCCCATTCTGGAATTATAGCTAAACTCACTAAACTAGATATAAATCCCTATGTCACAAGATGGGTTGCCAACTGGCTCACTGACAGAACCCACACTGTAAACGTTGCAGACTCCAAATCTGACCTGTTTGGTATCTACTTCTCTGAAGTACAGGCTAACACAGAAGGCCTATGGCTGATAAAGTTCACAGATGACTGCAAACTAGGAGCCATAGTCAAGTTCCCAAATGATGTGGACATCCTACAGAAGGGCTTCACTGAGACAGATGCCTGGTGTCAGAGCCATGGTCTCAAGCTCAATGCCAAAAAGTGCAGTGTCATCACCTTTGGTAAAAACTCTATACCCATGAACTACCACATAGGCAGCAATCTACTTAACACCGAATGCATGATAAGAGACCTTGGGACCCAGGTGGACAGTAGTCTCTCCTTTGATAGTCACATCACCACAGTATTCAGGAAGTCCTTCTACATGGCACACCTCATCATAAAAGGGTTCTCATCCAGGAAAAAAGAGGTCATTGTTCCCCTCTAGTCATCACTCATTAGAACCATTATAGAGTACAATGCCCCTTTTGGAATGTACCCCACAAGACGTCTGCAGCAGCTGGAAAGGCCACAGAAGTACCTCACAAAGAGGATTACTGGCCTCAAACAAATGCCTTACACTGACCACCTCAAAAAACTCCAACTTTACTCCGTAGCATATCGCCTACTCTGAGGTGATCTCTGCCTAACATATAAAGCTATGTCAAACCCAGAGCTGTTGGATATGCTACACCCAAAGAAATCCCAATGCCTCCAAGCTACACGCTCTAGGGACCTAAACCTTGTCACCACAATAAACAGGACATGCTGGAGGGATAGAATCCTGTCCCAGAGACTTCCTACACTCTGGAACAAGCTACCCATCTATGTCAAGCAATGTTCTTCATTAGCACTCTTCAAGAAAAATCTTGATGAGTAGATGGGAAATAGGAAATACACCCCGGGGATCACTTCTGTGTCTCTGCTGGACAGTGGCACAGGAGCATAACTTTCCTGTGTGGTGTAAGCTATGGTACTTTGCTGGATAGGCTTACGTAGGCCCTTGGGCCGATAGCCTAGTACCTACCTATGAACCTATGAACCTATGAACATGTCTCTAAGGCCCTCCAAATTACATCATTTTTGACACTTAGTCTGGAGTTCTCAGGCCACAGACTGTATTATTTAGCAATCTAACACCTGCTCATAAACTTGCAACAATATAAGTCATTTCACATGTATACTCTAACAGAAACCAGAGCAATAAAGCACATTCCACATCTAAATTCTGGTCATAAACTATAGCCTTAAAACAATGGGCATGAAACCTTCATCCAGACTCACTCACATGAAAGGGTCACAACCTGCTTCACTGGGCCAGTAGAGTGTAATGTTGTCACATATTTTGCAGTTCCACATTTCACAGTATTCTTTTACACTCAAGAAAACATGCCTGTATTTTTACATTTATTTACAAATGGCAGAATTATATATCAAATTCTATTTGACTAGGCTGGCAGCCTTCACCCATCTCTCTCCAATCGTCACATGCAGAAACAGGGTTTACGATTAAAGCAGTTAGAGAAGTAGATTAGCTAGTACATGGAGAGCTGGGCAACTGCCCTGGGTGCAACGTGTTGGGGCATGATCAGTCAATCCTAATCACTCAGGTTTTAATAAAAAAATATTGTTTGTATATTTTTAAATTGTAGCACATGCATGCTACAATGTAGCAACAAGCAGTTGGTACAGTTTACACCCACAAAGAGCACTACAGTGCTCAAGTCTGAATGTATCAGAGGAGGATCGGGGGCGGGGCACAGAAACAGGACCTGAATAGATAGGCAGGATGGGGGTGTTATGTATCTAGCCACCTGGCTAGAAGGAATGTCTGTTTTTTTTTTTTTTTTTTTTGCTTTGTTTTTGCTTTTGCTCATCAATTTAAGAGCTGGGTCATGGGTTGGATCTGTAATAAGCTGATAACACAACATGCAACTTATAGAGTAAAGTACTTTTTTTCTGTTCTTCATTTGAAGAGCTGAAGGGGTGGGACACTTCTGAATTCGAGTCACATAGGTTGAATAGCCTGAAAGACATGGAAGGTTTGTGAGCAGTGCGGAGTTATCTGCTACAGGACAAATGCTGAGTGTGAAGTATACAATACACAGTAATGGAAGGAGAACAGCATTACATGGCTGGAGAATTAGGCTATATGTCTGTGAGGGGATATGTGGATAGAAGTGTATGAAAGATTTTCAATGTGCATAAGGAGAAAGAGTGAGAAATAAGGATTGCTGCAGTGTTTGTGTCATACAAAAGGAAAATATATTTAATGAGAGTGATTATGAAGAAACTTTTTGTGAGTGTATATAACATATGTGCTAGGTACACAGGAGATTAATGAGATAAATAATTGTTTATATGAAAGGTGTGGATGTTAAATGACTAAAAATGTGTAAGTATGTTAACAGAGAATTTAGTTAAAGTTACTAATGTTTGAGTACAGCTTGGGATGTGAGGGCTAGAATGGAAGAGATATATGTGTAGGTTGGAGTTACATACAGTAAAAGGGTAATGAAAGGGAAGTGATTGCTGTATGTAGGAGTGAAAAGGGGAGGAGGGAGGAGCCGAGGTAAAATTGTAGATTACGGCTGGTATGCTGGTACTGGGAGAATTAAACTGCATGAGCACTCCAAAAGATGTTTTGCAGGATTATAAGCTTAATCAAGTGGGATAGGAGGGATTGGGGGTAGGACACCTCTAAAATGGATGTGACTGTTGATAATAGTCATGGTTAAAGTTGAAGTTGTGTTTTTTGAGTAACCTCATGTAATTGGTATTTGAGCTATAAGTTGTACATCTTGAGAGATATCCAGTAATATTTATATTGCAAATCTTACAATTAAACATATGTTTTTATATTTCTATAAATGTCTCAATAAACATACATTTGCAGTGGAAGTTTTTTTGTCATGTGGAAGTTTATGTATGGTTAATAAAAATGTTCTAATGGTTATATGTCTAGGTTGCATAGTTTTCAAGATATTAAAATTTGTGAAAGTTTAGAAAAATATAATTTGGAGTTTGCATTATAATATATTACAGTACTTATGGAAAATACTAGACTATTATCTAGACATTCTATTTTATGGAACAGATACTCTGACTATTATCACTGTAAAAAATACTTATTACTGATAACATTGCTATTTGTACAGTTTTAATACTTTTTATTGTTTTATGCTTTTTAAGTTTATTTTTCAGAAAATGCTCAGGAATGCAAGATGTGTGTAGACTGCACATAGATGTTAATGAGTTAAAGCAGGCAGTTAACATTAACTGGATAGCTTAAAGTGGAAAGGAACTGAGGAGAGTTGGAACTATTGGCTAATGAGAGTTTATGGAAGGCAAAATATGACATTTAAATGTAGAGTAAGAGGGGGAAGGTAGGAAATGGGGTAGATCATGGAAGAAGAGTGAAGTCAGGCCAAGTGAAGTGAGAGTGAATGAGGCAGGGCCCCTATGTAAGCATAACTTTACTCCAACAACATAAACTATCTGTAGAAATGAAGGTAAACTAAACAGATAACATAAGGGTAGGCAAGTAAAGTACTCTTGGCAAGTATACATTTTCAGGAAAGTATTGTTAGATGCACTACTAAAATATAAGTAAAACATAGATAGGGAGAATCCAGATATTATTATAAACTCTCTGAAGAGGAACAGGAATATGGGATTTTTAAATGCAAATGGAAGATGTTTTAAAAAGCACTTCCCAGAAACCATTCAGTGACAAAGTAGTCCACCAGGTGTGTCTCACAGTATAGTCTAAGTTTCCTTACTTTTTACCTAATTAAGAGATAGTCATTGTAGTCATTTGCCCTTCCCAGTTTTGAAGCTGTAGTGTCTGTTGGTCTGCAGCCCAGTGAGTTGGTGTACCGCTAAAGGAGTGTGTACAGGAGGGATGGAAGGGGGGTTGCACCATTATTTAAGTTCAAGAGGACCTGGAGGCAGTATTATGCAAAAATTTCATCATCTAATGCAATTATCTTAGCTTGTCTATTATTTTATTTTATTTTATTTTATGCATCAGTTTTTTAATAAGAACCCCAACCCCCTGAGTATGACTATCCTTCAGGGAAGATCAGAAATCATAAGTAAGGATATAGGGAATCTCCAAACTCTGGATCCCACACTGTTTGGTTTTGTGAAGGGTAGATCATGCCTGCTCAACTTGGTCAACTTCCTTGAGTCAGCCACCAGAGCTGTGGATGAAGGCAAGGTGGTTCTTACAGTCTACCTTGATCTGGTCAAAGCCTTTGATACCATTCCACACTCAGGAATCATAGAAAAACTTAGTAAGCTAGGCATCGACCACTATATCATTAGGTGGGTTGCAAACTGGCTCACAGGTAGAACCCACAGTGTGAAAGTAGCTGACTCCAAGTCAGACTGCCAACCAGTCACGGGTGGAGTCCCACAGGTTCGGTCCTGGGTCCTCTCTTGTTTGGTATCTATTTCTGTGAAGTCCAGGCCAACACAAAGGGACTCTGGCTGATAATTGCAAGTTGGGAGCTATTATTAACTCCCCAAGTGATGTTGACATCCTACAAAAAGGCCTCACTGAGACTAACGACTGGTGGCAGAACCATGGCTTTAAGCTCAATGCCAAAAAAAGTGTCATCATCCCCTTTGGGAAAAACGCAGTTGCCATGAATTACCACATCAATGGTAGTCCACTAAACACAGAAGGTGTTATAAGAGATCTGGGAACACAGGTTGACAGCAACCTCTCTTTTGACCACCACATTGCCACTGTGGTCAGAAAGTGCTTCTATGTGGCCCATCTCATTATTAAGGGTTTTGCATCCAGGAAGAAAGAGGTCATTGTCTCCCTCTACTCTTCCCTCATTAGGCCAGTCATTGAGTACTATGCCCCATTTGGCATGTACCTCACTAAACACCTGCAACAACTGGAGAGGCCGCAAAAGTACCTCACAAAGAGGATTCTAGGCCTTAAACATTTGTCCTATATGGACAGACTAAAAAAACTCCAGCTATTCTCTGTCTCATATCACCTACTTAGAGGTGATCTCTGCTGACTTACACAGCCATGTCTGACCCAGCGCTGTTAGAAATGCTACATCTAAAGAAATCCCAATCCCTCCGCACCATACACTCCAGAGACATCAACCTCATTACCACAATCAACAGAACATGCTGGAGGGACAGGTCTATAACCCAGAGACTGCCCATGTTATGGAATAGACTTCCCATACATGTCAAGCAGAGCACCTCACTGGACTTCTTCAAGAGAAATTTTGATGAGTGAATGGGAAATAGAAAATTCACCCCAGGGTATCACTTCAGTGGCTTTACTCAACAGAGGCACTGGGAGCTAAGGTTGGGTGGCACAATGCCAGCATAATCCTATGGACTAAGCTTATAAACGCCCCAGGACCATTAGCCTAGCACACACCTATGAACCTTTGAACAATGTAGCATCCTTGGGTAGCCTTAAGTTTCTATATAAACATCTTAAGAATTACATTTTAGTAATAGTATTTAATCTATAACTAGCAGTGAAGACAGAAATAGGTATTTCATGCAAACAAAATCTATCTTGATAAGCAATGCATTACAATCTATTGCTTTTTTAGGTTGCCTTTCAGAAAGAGGATATCTTATAATTCTACAAAACAGCCAGAACATCTGCTAGATGAATGATAGTGTCTATTTCCCTCACTAGATAAGCATACTGGTTCTTTTGGTGGTTTATTCATTGGTTACCAAGGTGGACTTTATATTGACCAGGAGAAAGATATCTGTTGTGGTAGGAAAATTCCTGTACGCATGCATTTAGTGCTACTTAATTTGTACCTGGTGCATGCCATTTTTTTTTTAATCTGGGAGATAGACTATCATCTTTCTTCATAAGATTTAAATAAATAACTGTCAAGAGTTGCCTCAAAGTATTTATGTCACTTACTGCCATAGTTAGTCTCCTGGAAGTATGATACAAAGATCATCTAAACAAAAATAACCTATTATAGAAGGAGTAGGAAAGAAAAGTGAATTACTGTGAAATGTTGAGGTTACTACGCTAATGGCATTAGAGCCCTTGTAAGCCTTGCCATCCATGCTACAATTTCACAAGTATTAATGTCCAAAGGAAAATATAGTCGTATAAGTATTATAAGTAGTAGTTATGATTAATTAGTTATATGGTGGAATTTATATACAGAAACAGAGGTGAAAGGAAAAAATCATTTGTCAGCACTGGTGTTGATTTTGGTAGTTATGATGCTACATCCTCAACTAAACCATAAAAAAATGTGGGTAATGCTATTCTGAAATCAAAGGCAACTGGAGCATTTCTCCCCGGGCCTCCGCTGAAAACAGGCTCTGTGAACCTAGTCGGACTTTCCCGGTCAACAAATGTTAAATAAATAAATAAATAAAAAACTTATTGAACTGACTAGCTTTGCATTCACTGTATGTTCTCAAATCAATCACAGTCTAAAATTAATAGTCGATCTGCAGATTGCAATTCCACAGCAAAGCAACAGCATAAAAGCAATGCTCATGTTAACTGTGGTGATATTGTAGTACCTCTTGGTCAAACACCCCTATATAAATGGTTTTGATGTCAATGTGACAATTTCTTATAAGTCAGTAAACTACAAGACCTGCCATGATTAAGTCAGGACACCTTGCAGAAAGCAGACATATAATGTGAGGAATACAAGTGGAAATTTTCATCTGGCTTTCACTAGTGAAGCACAAGTATACTCATGTCTGTCCCCTAAAGAAAGAAATAGTCTGAAGTTTATTTTATGTAGGTGCTGTACATGGTGTACAAGCAGCCAGTTTCCATGACACATAGTGATAGATCCATAATTGCATTATGAATTACTTGGATTTGGATTGTTAACTCAGGTGCCAGAAAAGCTGGCAGGGGAGGTGGTTGAAGCAAATAAAAATCTGGGTTCATTTTTCCCCTTCTTGGGAAGTCATGTAGTTTAGATAACTGTATGACTGCCATTTTATTGTACCTGAATGGTTTGACAGAAGAAGGAAGCGTCAAGGAGTGACATTTCATTCTACAAGTAGTAGGTAACACTATAGTCATAGTTTGTGTATGTATGGAAGCAACAAAAATACAGCACATGTAATCACTGCATCAACCATTTAAGCTTTCTGATAAAATCCTTCATCAGTATAATAAATTAACTTAAGAACTTATTTAAATAATAAAATAAAATAAACACATGACATCACACAGCCAATAAAATTATTTAAAAAGCAATTATCTTAAACTTATTTGCCTATGGTTCAATATAGGTTTTAAAGAGACCATCTTGTTTATACCAGGGTCATGTTCAGCATTTAAGCATAAAATTCAGTCATATTCCACAACCTCTAGTTTATTGTTCAGATCTCCACCTCTTAGGTCTCTAAAATCCACATCCAAAACCATAAAAGAAAAATTGTGGGCATCACTGTTTTTACTTATATGTTGAGCCAAAGCATTTGTACAAATCCCTCTACGTATCTCTGATCTATGCTCTACCATTCTATCCTTTAATCGGCGTGTAGATTTCCCCACATAAAATGCAGGACAAGCCCCACAAGTGGCTAAATAATTAACATTATCAGTATTGCAAGTAGCATAATGCTTACCAAAGTACATCCTCTTAGTACTCAGATGTATAAAACACTCATCTCTATTTATATATGCACAGCTAGAACAATTATAACAAGGGATAGTCCCTATCTTACTTGATATTGTTCTTTTTTGCTGATGAAAATCTTTATAACAAAGTTGTCTCTTTAAATTCGGACAATTCTTATATGAGAAGCTGGGAGAACAGTTAATATACTGAGTAAACTCAGGAAGAGTCAACAAAATACACCAATTTTCTCTTGTAATGGCTTCTATTCTTCTACTAGCCATATTAAATGTTGTATCATAAAACAATTTATTAGTACTATCTCAAGAGATAATTTCAGATGGTATAGAAATAAAATAGGGTTTACATCTGTCATTTCTCTCAGCCAGTGTTTCCTGATAAAATTTTCCACCAAGCGTTCATCATAACCCTTTTCAACATATTCTGTCATTTCTTGTAACTGAGATGATAAAGGGATGTTATCGGTGTTAAGTCAAGAAACCCAAGTAAACTGTGCCTTCACAATGCTTTTAAATATAAATTGTGCATGCATACTTTGCCTATTAAGGTAGTTATTTTTATGTGATTTTTTTTTATACAGAGTTGAATTAAATTTCCCTTCCTTAATGAAACGTTCCACATCTAGAAAATTTATCTTAAGGCTCGAATAGGTCAACTTAAACTTTAAAAAGCTATTAGTAGAATTAATATAATCAGTAAATTGCATTAATTCCTTGATCATTACCACCAGAAATAAGAAAAATATCATCCACAAATCTTTGAAAAAATAATACATTAGAACCATACAAAGAGTTATTAAAAATGTACTCATCTTCCCATTTTTTTAGAGTAAGATTTGCATATGTATTACCCATTGATGTACCCATTGCTACACCTGTTAACTGATGATAATAATCTTCAAACAAAAAGAAATTATTATCAAGGATTATTTATAATAACTTACAGATAGTCTCAATCTCTCACCCATTATGGCCACCTACACCTACCTCCACCAATAAGTCTCTGATAACAGATATACCATATTCCCGGGCAATCATGGTAAAAAGTGAAGCAATGTAAAATGTTACAAGACATTTTTAACACTATTCAATGAACACCATTCATGCAATTGAGTTAGAAAATCACCAGTGTCCCTAATATAACTCTTAACACTTTTCAAATATTTACTTAAAAGGTTCTGCAAATATAATGAAACCGAGTCCATGATCCATCCCCATCTAGAGACAATTGATCTCATTGGTGGATTTTGTAGGGATTTATGTATTTTTGGAAGGCCATACAGCCTAGGTATAACAGGACAGGGTACAGTAAAATAGCAAAACAAATCCAAACTAATATCAACATTAATTTGCAAATCATAAATTAATAAATTGACATCTTGTATACATTTCTGTATACTGTTAATGGAGACAAGTTTAAAAGCATTAGCATCTTGGAGCAGTACATTCACTTGACTAAAATAATTAAAACGGTCCATAAGGACCACAGCACTGCCCTTATTGGCTTCTTTTAAAACAACATCAATGTTATTTTCAAGCCCCAATAAAGCTTGGAATTAATTTTAAAGTTAACTTATAAAATGTAGTAGTAGGGCCACGTTCATATAGCTTACAAAATTAACCCTCACAAACATCATGAAAAGCTGTATTCATGGAGTGACTAATCAGAATAAAAGTACTAGATCTTTTATTCAATAGTGCCTCAATATTCAAGGATACAGCAAAATATAACTTGAGGTTTAAGTTTTGACAAAAAGTTTTTAAATCAGTCAGAACGTTAACCAGAGAGTCAGTTTTCGCAGGTATAAATTTTGTACCTTTATTCAGAAGTTTAACTTCAGAGCCAAAACAAGTAGGTTTCACCACTTGGTGCACCTGCATGTTTGCGGATGCCGATGGTAGCTTCCTTCTCTCTTCCTCGATTGCAGTCTTCCCCAGGAACACCCCCTTTGCTGAAAAATCACTTCCTCGGGTAATTTGGGGTTTATCACCAAGGAGACACCACAAAAATCCAAAGAGTTAGTAGTTGTTTCAACGGAGACAGTTGAGCTTAAAGCAGACTGTTGATTGCATTGTTGAACAACCGTAGTAGAGGTTGAAGGTGTAGCTAAATCATTACCACCATCGTTAACAATAGCAGCATTCATAACAGAAGCATCAGAAGTAAAATCATCCAAGTCATACATAAACTGTCGCTTACTCATAGTTTGCTTAGCACCATCACTAGGACTCTTGCTATTCGCCATTCTTCTTTTCTCCTTCTGCCAAGAGAAGATATGAACAGAACGGAAATCTGCAATGTCCCTGTTTAACTTATATTGTTTTTGATGCTGAGGCCTAATATCATAAGAGAATAACCGCTCATGCATTGATTCATATTGTGTAACACAGTCAGAATAAACAGGAGAATTAAGCAAATCGTTTTCCATCTCAATTATTTATTTTTGTAAATCTTGTTCAATATTAGTAAAAAAGTCATTCATCAAGGACATATAGTCCAAGCTCAGTTTAATATTGAGCTCTTGCCATTTTTTAAAGGAACAGGATAAGCATTTTTATATGAAGGCATTTTTAGTATGTGTGAGCTGCGTGGGACAACATTAATCTCAAGATAAGCTGGGAAGCTGTAACGTTGCCACTGCAAGTTCTTAAACTTTTTTACCTTATTTTCAAGTAGAGACATCTTCTGTTGTAAGGAATCCATTTATTTCTGTGGAATTTGAGTCAAATTAGTTGGGCCTTCATTTGAACCAAGGTGTCCAAGTAAAGGATTAGAATGAGGGTGGAGTAATGCACTAATCCTTTGAACAGACATACGAAACCAAGGCTGTGGATAACAGTTCTTTAAAGTCCAAGTTCTTTAGAATTGGTGCCCACGAACTGAAGAACACAAAACCAAGTCAAGACAACTGCAGAACATGGTAAAGTAATAACACGTCGAAAAAGCAACAAAAATATAACACGTTTAATCACAGCATCAATCGTTTAACGATAAAGCTTTCGGATAAAATCCTTCATCAGTATAATGAATTAACTTAATAACTCATTTAAATAATAAAATAAAACAAACACATAACATCATACAGCCAATACAATTATTTAAAAATCCATTATCTTAAACTCATTTGCCTATGTTTCAATATAGGTTTTAAAGAGACCATCTTTTTTATACCAAGGGCAAGTTCAGCATTTAAGTGTAAAATCCAGTCATATTCTCTAACCTCCAGTTTATTGTTTAGATCTCCACCTCTAAGGTCTCTAAAAACCACATCCAAAACCCTAAAAGAAAAATTGTGGGCATCACAGTTTTCATTTATATGTTGAGCCAAAGTATTTGTATGTAGGCACACACACAAACACACACACACACACACACACACACACACACACACACACACACACACACACACACACAAAAAAAAAAAACGAGTGTACCAATGAAAGCCCTTGATATTGGTGCATATGTCATCTAATGTGGAGGAAAACTTGAGGCATCATAAAAATGTCTTAACCTTACTTGGGGATGGCTACAGTCCTTCAGTGGTGATCTGTATCTCCTAGTGTCTTAGATCTGAGCAATGGGAAAACAATTATGACAACATGATATGGGGTTTGTTTATCATAGGACATGGCAAAAACTTAATAAATAAAGTCAAATAGTAGCAAATTGTCTGAAACATTAGTAATGTTATATTCTGAAGTGATCAAAAGAGATCTAGTTTTGACAGCACTGTGACATACAAGGATAAAACTCTTATTACATCTCAAGTGATCTGAGTTAGAACAGTGACATGAGATCCTGTAGGAGATGACTGGAGAGAATGGGAATGAGTGACCATTGCCAGTTTATCCATCCTGGGAAAGGAAGGCAGATCTGGCCTTAAAGATAACTGACATCTGAAGAGTACATTAGGTGTTCCACTTGACAGAGCTTGATCAAAGTAAGACTGTACTGTCATGTGCAGAAGTACAATACAGTGAGTGGGGAATTGAGCATGCAGAGTCGCACCCCTGTTGAATGTCAGCCCACACTAGAGCCTGGACTAGTTGCCAAAGTGGATGGGGCTGCTCTGCTGTGGAGAAGATGGGCTGTACATCAACCAAACTCTCACAGTTGAGTGGAAATCTGACTAGGATTCCTTGGTAGGAACAGATTGGCTCAGGGATGTCCAGATCACTCTCCTACTGAATGAAAGGACTGATTACAGGCAGTGGAGCCTTTGGGCTCAGTCTTATGGGGGGATTAAAAAAGGTGACAAAGAGAGAGACAGAGTGATGAATAGAGGGCATCAAATTAGAAAGTAAAAACTTAAGCATGGGAAAAAGGAAGCAATATTAATAAAGAATGAACTGAAAGTGGCAGATGTTACATAAAACTAAGGTTAAGATAGTTAGAGGAAGACAACCTTATTTTTTTTCCTAATGTTTATCGTGTAACAAGATTACAGCACTTGAAGTGTCTATTTTAGGTGTGATTTTGAACATTGAAACTAAAGCACTGAGGGCAGAATTAAATTACTTTGCAAAATGCCACAATAAATGATAAGCTGGGATGTTGTATCTGTAAAACAAGAATAGAGTTTGCAATGCATGCATTTATAGTGACAACACTGGAAAAAATGAGCTTCATTAAAGAAAAGAAAAGAATGGGTGATGTATTTAGCAAGTTGTGATATGAAAATGAAATTAGAAACCAGCAATGAAGAGAGAATGAAAAATGCATCTGGTAAATATTATATAGTGAGCCCTACTATAGGCTAAGTAAGACTTGTCACTGCAAGGAAAACGTCAGGAGCAATATTCATAACCACAGAGCTTGCACCCATACTATGTTGCTGAATAGACCCTGTAGGTCAACACATTTCCACCTCAAAAGGAAACTTGATCAGGTATCATGACATGTGAAATAAGGTTTCCTGTGTGAGATGTAATCAGATATGCAGTGGCTTTGATTCTATCCATGGAGAAATCTTGTTTTCTTAGTGAGGTGGAATGCAGGCAAAGAATACCAAAGAAATGTAAATGTATGCTTTAAACATGCAAACAGTTGCATCGTCTTTGTTATGAGAGAATACTAATCTTTCATTCTTTGCAAATAGATCAGATGGAGTGAAAGCTAAATATGTAGTGATATTTAAAAGAAAATTCTTCACTAGATAAGGACAAAGAAGAAAAGGTAGAGTCAGCACATTTTATAGACATAATAGTGATAAGTATTCTCCTATGACACTGATGCAAACAATAAATGTTATTCCAGGCCGCACTCCATTTCAGAACAATGACATCAATGTTCATAAAGCATCCTCTTGCTTTGCAAAGAATGCTAAATAAGATCATCACTTCTGTAAGTGAAACACATACATCAGATACTATGTTTTCAACTGTTTCAGAACAGACAAGCATACATTGCATTAGGTATTTATTTTAGGTTGACTTTGACAAATAAATACTTAATCAAATATGAGATCAGGTGTTATAGTAATGCATGTAGAAATGGAAAATAACACTTTGACATGCCGTTTTTGACACATTGTCTGGTGAAATGATTCTGAGCCTGAAGAAAATACAGAAAGCAGAGATTAAGTTATGGCAATGGTGAGGGTTAATTTGTTTCTAGGCTGCAAGATATCTGCAATGAATGTTGATTATTAGGTACTAATCTGGGAGAATAAAATCCAAAAACAAAGGAATTCAGAGCAATGGTAAGGGTTAATCTGTTTTCCATATAACATATACACATAACGCACTTTGCTTTGTTACTAATACCTGTGTGGAGAATATAGGTTTGCCTACAGAGACTCAAATATAATAAGTAAACAAGACCTAAAATCCATTGTTCAAGAAAAGAGTTCCTGCTGCTGCCAGGCATGAAGTATGACATAATCATTTCTTTCAGAATTTTTGTATCAGATCTGCTGCTACAGAGATTAAATTGTCTGGCATATAATTTTCAGGCTTTTGTTGTTTGTACTTCACTCAGATGGATAGGGAACAGCTTTCTAATGTTTCATGTCTTCTCAAATACAAAAAAAAAGTGGTTATGTGAACAAGTGAATGAATGAGTCTCCTCATTTCTTTAGAATGTCTGTTGCATAATGTTTAGCATCAATAGCAACTACAATCTACTTCATTACATTTTCAGGAGCTGTTCTTGTTTCTATTTTGCAATTAGACCATGAATTATGTTAATATGACACATGCCTGCAGTGTTTTTTGGTCTTCCTCCCTCCTGTTTTTTATGTAATGATCGCACTCTTTTGTGTTCTTTCAGTTCTCGTTCTCTGAATTAAAAACTGTGACTGTGATTCAAAGATGCTTCCCACAATGATTAAGCATAAACTCTGCATTTTTCTTATTATACAAAATGTCTCCATTTCTTACACTTCCTTATCACTGAGGTTTCCCCCTTGCAGAATGGGGACGGCAGTCTTGCAGGCAGAGCAATGATAATGATAATTAGCCATGTGTTGTACTCAGGGGGTTGTTTGTCAGTGTGTGGGTAGGGGAAACAACTTTGTCAATACAATGCATGGGATGCTAATGAGAACACTACAGTTAAGACTGAAAGTGTTAGTGTGGGCTATAGTGTCATTTAGAGATATGATAGTGATCTAATAATGTGGACTGTCTCATTATGGCCTCTCTGGGTTGCATCTTCTCACTACCAGAGTAACTGACAGACCTGTATTGGACAATTTCTGAAATCAGTGAGCCTTTTTCTGAATTCCAGCATTTGTTTTTCACAATATTTCTGATGCTGTAGCTGTGTCAGTCAATAAATGTGGAGATAAAGATTTGGTTGCCAAATAATGACATATTGGTCTTATATATGTATTGGGGAGTAGTTTTGAATGTGTCTTATTAGATATTTTCATTTTAATGAAGGTAGAATTTATTGATCTCTGCTGAGGAGGAGTTCTGAATGTTTCTTATTCGATATTTTAATTTTAATGACGGTACAGTTATGTAAGAAAACATACTATACTAATAGATGTTGAAATTATTATTTCTGCAGTAGTCATAGCAACATGTGTAGTATTTTGCATAGAATATAACAGACAGGTGGCTTCCAGAGCTTAAAGGTAGCAGCCCCAAACACAGACCATTGTCAGTCTGAACAGAGCTGAATAAATCAATGGTTTCAGCACCAAGCCTTTCAGAGCATTCTTGGTAAGCGAGAGATGGAGGTTAGAGTCCTGAAAAAGGTCAATGCTAGGAAAATAAAATAAAAAAATCAAAATCTTCACCTTAAAAATAAAAAATATACAAAAAGAAGTGGGATGGAGGTGTGACACCCTTGCCCTGGCCCAGTAATCAAGGAGCCTCAATCCTCACCACTAACACCAGTGAGGGGCACCCACAATGGGAAGGATAACAAGTACACACACAGTAAGGTGCAATTTCCCTTAAGAGCACACAGAGATCACAGTCTGGGGCTGGTTTCTCCCTTTCTCTCCAGATCCCCAATAAGACTCCTCACTGGCACAGCTATAGGGTCCAGATCTCAGCCTACTGGTCAAGCTAAAACCTCCAGCACCCTCTCTGTCCAACCAGTGCTTCATGTGCCTGCCCAAGTAGAGCTGACACACAGACACACACACACACACACACACACACACACACACACACACACACACACACACAATGAGATAAGAGTTATATGCAACCACACCAACACTCCTGGGGAATGCTGTCATAGGTTCTCCAGCTATGCCCCTTCCTGCCAGTCTATAAGGTACTAACCACTAATATCAGCTACTAAAAGGCCCTTACCAAGGGGTGGCTAATTATTACTGTGCAATATTATTATCCAAATAGTAAGTGATATCCAGGACTAAAGCTATTGGAGTGGCTTGGACAGTATCACTATATACGTGCAATGTACTCTAGTGCTTAAATTATCTCTACACAAAACAGCCACAGTTGAAAGGTTTACAAGTATTTAAACATAAATAATAAAAAACGCAAGACAATACTTCTTACTGCACAGTGCTAGTGAAGAGTTCAGAGATCACAGGAAACTGCTTAGAATAATACAGTAGAATAGTTCTGACATCAATACAGAAAACAGCTAAACTAAACTTACTATTTTCTATCTATACCTAAGGGCAATTACAGTTCTAAATAAACTTACATATAGAGCAAAGCAGAGAACTGGTGAGTTGTTGTCAGCTTTAGATAAAATCCAAAATGCTCTCTCTCTGTCTCTGAGTAAGTCCTTTAAATTGATAATACATCCTGCTGACTCATTTTAGATTATATCATTCTTAACAATTCTCTGGTTTCCCAGGCTAACAGAAACTCAGAGTTTAATATAACTTTGATCTTGCACCTGGTCAGGAAACCACAGCAATTAAAGACATTATATATGTAAAATCTAGCAATTAACTCTGGTCTCAAACAATAGAAAGAATCTGCTTGTTCAGACACCACAGCTCTGAGCCCTGAGGTCAAATGGTTAAAAAATGCTTGACTTCTTATAGCAGAGTGCACTGTTGTTACATTTTTGCAGTTCAACATAAAATAGTCTTCTCACATTTAAGAGAACAAGCCTATGGCTTTTATTAATATTTACAAAGACATAGAATTATGTACAAAATTCTATGTAGCTATGCTGGCAGCCTTCACATATCTTCACATTTCTCCCCACCCTGAGAACTTAAGCTAGTTTCTCAAGTGTCCCTTGAGAAATGTTGCTTGAGAGTGTTAGGTCTATTTGAGTATACCTTAACCCATTCCCTGTCTTTAGAGCCCATATGTGTTGGCATTGCTACTCCCACTGTGGTGCTGCACTGACATATCATATGCTTGCAACCCTAGGCTCCTTCTTATCAACTTGGCATTTTGCTGGCTGGCTCTGTTTAACCATGTTAGGGGATTGTGATCTGTTACTACAGTGAATTTTCTTCCATACAGATAAGGCTGAAGTTTCTGTAGTGCCCACACTATGGCTAGACATTCTTTTTCTACAGCTGCATAGCATTCCTCCCTGGGTTGGAACCTATGACTGAGATAAACCACCGGGCACTCTTCTCCCTCTGAAGAAATCTGGCAAAGTACAGCCCCCACCCAGTGGTTTGAAGCATCCACCTGCACAACAAATTCTTTGCTGTAATCTGGAATGGCTAAAACAGGGTGCCCTCTCAAAGCTTCTTCAAGCTTCTGGAATGCCTGCTCACATGCTCTGGCCCACATTACCTTATCTGGCCTGTTCTTCCTTGTCAGGTCTGTGAGGGGAGCATCTATGGTACTATAACTGGGGACAAACTTTCTGTAGTACCCTGCTGTCCTTAAGAATGCCCTCACCTGCTTTTTCGTAACAGCTGCAGGCCATGCCTGAATGGCTTCTACTTTGGCAGGTTCTGGCCTGACCATACAACTCCCCACTCTATGTCCCAGGTAGGAGACCTCTGCATTACCCACCTGACATTTGCTGGGCTTAATAGTTAACCCTGCCCTCTGTAGTCTGCCAAGCACCTTCCAGACATGTTGAAGGTGCTCTTGCCAGGAATTACTGTAGATGGCAATATCATCTAGGTAAGCAAGGGCAAACCCTCCTGCTCTTCTAGGATATGACCTACCAGCCTCTGGAAAGTCACTGGGGCATTTTTCATCCCAAAGGGCATCTTTGTGAACTCATACAAGCCAAAAGGAGTCACAGAGGTTGACTTCTATCTAGCACTGGGAGTTAAGGGCACCTGCCAGTAACCCATGGTAAGATCAATGGTTGTAAGATACTTAGCCCCACCCAGCTGCTCTAGGGCCTCATCTGTCCTAGGTGTGGGGTTAGCATCTGACTCTGTGTGACTATTTAATTCCCTGTACTCCACACAGAACCTGGTCCTGCCATCCTTCTTTGACACCAGCACCACTGGGGAGACCCAGGGACTGTTGGACTCTTGAATTACCCCTAGTTCCAAAATTTCCTGTATCTCCTTCCTCAGAGTCTGTTTGAATCTCTCAGGTCTCTATAAGGTGCCTGCTTAATAGGCTTTGTGGTCCTGTATTCACCTGGTGCTGCACCAGGGTTTCTGGTCCTCTATCCACCTGGTGCAGCACCAGGGTTTCCCAGTGAACATGTCCCCAAACTCCTGTAACACTGCCCGGATTTCTCGAACCTGGGTAGGAGATAGCTGCAGGGATATTGCTACCCCTTCCAGTAAGGTGTCAGTCTGAGCCTCACTGAGGAGATCAGTCACCAGATCTCCCTCAGATTCCTCCTGCAATCCACTGCAAATGCTCAACACAAGGGCCTCCCTATCACGGTAAAGTTTCATCATGTTAACATGGTACAATTTGCGCTCCTGCCTCCTGCCTAGCAGTTCTACCATGCAGTTAACATCACTTACCTTTCTTACCACCTTGTAGGGTCCCTTCCAAGCTGCTTGAAGCTTGTTGTGTCTGACAGTAATAAGAACTATTACCTGCTGCCCTACAGCATACTCTTTAGCTCAAGCATTCCTGTCATACCATAACCTTTTCTGATGTTGGACCTCTGCCAGGTTCTCCTGGGCCAAGCTCACGAAGTTCCCTGAGCCTTGTCCTAAGGTTTAGGACATATGCCACAACAGACTCCATGTAGGATTAACCCTCACCTTCCCACTCATCTTGAATTAAATCTAGAAGTCCCCTCACCTTATGCCCATACAGCAACTCAAACGTGAAAACCCTGTGGATTCCTGGAGAACCTCTCTGTAAGCAAACAACAGATAGGACAAATATTTGTCCCACTCTCTCTTAAACTGGACTGCAAATGCCTGTAGTATGGACTTGATTGTAGAGTTTAACCTCTCAACAAGACCATTAGTCTGGGGATGGTAGGTGGTGGTCTTCAGGTGCTTCACCCCACAGTACTTCCACAGAAAAGCCAGCAGGTCTGACATGAAATTGGCACTTCTGTCAGTCAGTATTTCTTTTGGGAAACCTCCCCTGCTGAAGATCTCTAACAAAGCCTTTTCCAACTTTTCTGCCTCAATGGAGGACAAAGACACTGCCTCAGGGTATCTTGTGTTATAATATACTACCACTAGGATATCCTTTTTCCCTGTGGAACTTCGGGTACTCAGAGGCCCCACAAAATCCATAGCTACCGTCTGAAATAGCTTCCCAATCACAGGCAAAGCCATCACAGGAGCTCTCCCCTTGTCTCCTACCTTGCCTAACTTTAGGCACTGCTCACAGGTCCTGCAGTACCCTGTTACATCTCTGGATATTCCATGCCAATAGAAGTTCTGAATAATATGTCTTTTTGCATGTTTTATGCCCATATGGCTTGCAAAGGGAATATCATGGGCTATGGCTAGAAGGCCAGATGGTAGGCTCTGGACACTGTCAACTGCTGAATCCTTTTACCTTCTAGCCCTCCCTCAGAGGTCCACTCTCTATACAGTAAACCTTTGTCTCAGTATACAGATTCCCCCTTTCCTTGAGAATCAGGTGCCTCACTAGCTATCTGCCTCAGGCCTTGCAATGTATGGTCTGAGAGCTGAGCCTATCTCATCTCTCTCTTTGTAACCCTTCCCAGCTCCCCTTCCACAGGAAGTCTGTCATCTTCTAACAGCTGTGCCTCACTGTCAGCCTGGGAACTACTACTCACCTATACCTTTGCAGTCACTCTGTCCAAGGGAACATCAGCACCCACAAGCAACTGTGGCTCACCTTCAGTCCTGGCTGCAAGTATGTGGTCTGTCTGGGTCTCCCCCAGGCTACAAGATTCACATGCTTGTTTCCAAGCCTGACTGTGTGTAACTACACAAACACATGGTACTGCTTTATCAAAATCTTTCCCTATCAAGACATCTGCAGGGATATCCTAAAACACACCTACTCCTACTTGCTGGCTTCCTTTTCCACCCTCCTAGTCAAAGTGAACCCTAGCTAAAGGTATTTGGAATGGGGTCCCTGCTAAAGCTCTGACTGGAGTAGACTGCCCAGGCAAGTAGTGCTCTTCTTTAACCATTGCAGGCTTCACAGTGGGTATTTCAGAGGCTGTGTCCCACTTAGCAATAGCCTCTTTGCCATTCACTATGATAGGATACAACCTCTTGTGGTAGTTTGGTACGCTTGTTGTCTCGAGACAACCTACTATTTGAATTTTGTCTTTCCCACTTACTGGCTCCCTCACCTTTTGTTCACCAACTTGCCTCCATGGACATCTATATGCCACATGACCCCCACTGGTTGCATTCAAAACATTTAACCCTAGGTCCTGGATGTGTATCTGGACTAGTGGCTTCCCCTGCTACTGGCAGATTCTTTTGGTGCAGTCTGGGCTGCCCAACATGGGCTCCTTTAAACCTATGAGCAGCACTGGGGGTCCCTTTCCTGTGCATGGATGCCCTGCTTACTAGGAATAGGTGTCCCTTCTTCCCCAACCCATCTGAAGTAGCACATTGTCTATCAGCTAACCAGATACCCATGTCCTCTTGCAAAGTGCTAAGGGCTTGTTCCCTCACTGAAAGGTCTGCCAGCCCTTCAAAAGTGGTGACCTGATATCCACTCACCCACCTATAAAATAAGTGCTCAGTTCAGCAACATATTCAAACACACTTTCATCTGCCTTACGTCTATGCTCACAAAACTTTTTCCTATAGGTTTCAGGTGTTAGCTTAAAGAATTTTAACAGACAATTGTTAACAGCAGCATAATCATAAAATTTGTGATCAGAAATTTTAGACAACACGGTTACAGCTTTACCATGGAGTAAGGGGGTCAGGAACGGTACCCAGAGCCATTGGTCAACATCATACTGTTTACATACCCTCTCAAAATTATCCCACTCTATAAACTGCAGAAGACATTTACTGACCTTTTGTGCTTCTGGGGTCCAGCTACTCCCATCCCCATTACCTCCAAAACTCTGGTGAAGAGTCAGCATCACGTTTTCATGCTGCCTCTTACTTTTCTTCTCTTCAGCTTCCAGGTGTAGCAGTTTCTCATTCTCCTCAGCCTTTAGACATCTCAGTCTCTCTGCTGCTTTTGTTTCAAAATGCCTCGACTCCAACTCAAGTCTCTTTAGCTCCAGAAGGATGTTTAAGTCCTCTACAGAAAGGTTGAGCTGTCCATTCTCTGAGTGTTGTACATCTCTACGGCCAGTCTGATTGACCTCCTAATTGCTGTTTTCTGATAAAGCTGTGACCAAAGCTGCAAGCATGTCTGCCTTAGTCAGGTTTCCATGCACCAGTCCCTTAGCCTGGCATATCTCAGCCAACTGGCTCCTTGACAGCTTGCCATACACCTCTGCTGACATGATTGCCTGCTCTCGCTAACTAACTAAGCTAACAAAAGAAATAAAGCAATTGTGATCTGAACTCTGAATATTCACTGGGTGGCTGATTTAGAATACAAAAACTCCTTCAGTGATCACTGTACACAAGCTACAGGAATTCACTATCCACACCACTACAAGCCAATTACCAACCAATTAATATGTGGTGTGGATATCCCACCACTGCCAAACAATTATTATGTGATGCCTGTACCCTGGCCCAGTAATCAAAGAGCCTCAATCCTCACCACTAACACAAGTGAGGAGTTTCCACATTGGGAAAAATAACAAGTACACACACAGTAAAGTACAATTTCCCTTAAGAGCACATAGAGATCACAGTCAGTCTGGAGTTGGTTTCTCCCTTTCTCTGCAGATCCAAAATAAGACTCCCAACTGGCACAGAAACCTGGTTCAGGGATCCCGAGAGTACCCCAGCACTATCAGGTTATACCTTATACCATGCATTTTGGCCCCAAAACTTGGACCGAACCACAAAAGAAGGGGGAGTATCGATATTCATCAAAGATACCCACACCTCCAGGTTGGTGGCAAAGCACGAAGCATCAGAGACTATCCATGTGCAACTAACAGTGGGTAAAACTGCCTTCCAGTTTATAGCCTGCAACAGACCACCCTCCCAAACCCAGGCGCCCCACTCGGCCTTCCTGAGAACACTGGAAAATATGAAGGTCTCTCCAAACACCATTTTATTGGGTGACTTCAACTACCCAAACATAGACTGGGAGCATTACTCTAGCTCCAACACCCTAGCCCAAAGGTTCCTAGAATTTATAAACTCAAATGCTATGGAACAACTTGTTACCACTCCCACAAGAGGGGAAAACATACTGGACCTGATCATCACCAACATGGGGACTCTATGCTCCAGACCAGAAGTGTATCCCTCACTGGTAAGATCAGACCATAAACTAATCTCACTGGATATTCACATCCCGACCCCACCCCCTGCCCAGAAAACCACAGTGAAAAACTTCTCTAAAGCAAATTTCACACTCCTCAAAACCGAGGTGGAATCCTTCAAAGCCCCCGGGCCTGTGGAAAATACGGCCCAGACCGCAGAATCCTTTATAAACGCATTCTATGAACACCTTCAGGAATGCATGGATTATGCAATCCCAAATAACACCAAGACCCAATCCTCCAAAGGCAGACATCCTGTCTGGTGGACCCCAGTCATAAACAAACTATACAATAGAAGGAGGAAGCTACTAAATGATAGAGCAAAATCCCAAAAAGGGAAGGCATCACTGATCAGTATTAGCAAAAAACTATGGGCACTCATAAAATTGTTTAAGGCCAGCTTCGAGAGAAAAATTGCACAGGACACTAAGGATAATCACAAGGCTTTCTTTAGTTATGTTAGGAACCTGGGTGGTAATTCCCAGACATGCTCAGAATTAGTCCAAAATGACAAAAAATACACCAAACCCACAGACATTGCCAACATCCTAGCTGACAGGTTCAGTGCAAACTTCTCCCCCCCTCCCCACCAAAAGGGCAAATATCTATCCCAGCAGAGTGCTGCCCCCCTGACATCTCAGATGCTCAGGTAAGAGCCACCCTCTCCAAAGCAAAAAACACAGCATCAATGGGACCAGACGGTGTCCCGGGCTGCGTCCTACATGAACTCCAAGAAGAGCTAAACCCAAACATAAAACTACTGTTCAATCTCAGCCTTACTACAGGATATGTGCCCAAAGAGTGGCGTACAGCAACAGTGGTCCCTCTCCATAAAGGTGGTGCCTCAACGGATCCTGGAAACTATCGCCCCATAAGCCTGACTAGCTTGGTCTGCAAAGCTATGGAAAGGATCATCATGGACCTCATAAATAAAGATATTGGGGACCTACAGACACTGGATCCTACCCAGTTCGGCTTTGTTAACGGCAGATCCTGCCTCTTAAACCTGGTTGATTTCTTTGAAACAGCCACCAAGGCCATTGACGAGGAGAAGGTGGTCCACATAGCCTACCTGGACCTCGCAAAAGCCTTTGATACAATACCCCACTCGGGCATTATAGATAAGCTCATCAGCTTAAATATAAACCCCTATGTCACTAGATGGATTGCAAACTGGCTCAAGGACAGAACCCACATGGTTAGAATTGCTGGAGCCATGTCAGACTCCAAACCAGTTACAAGTGGTGTCCCACAAGGCTCAGTCCTGGGACCTCTCTTGTTCGGTATATATTTCTCGGAGGTACAGGCCAACATGGAAGGACTGTGGTTGACCAAGTTCGCAGATGACTGCAAACTGGGTGCCATAATTGACTCTCCAGCTGACACAAGCATCCTCCAAAAGGGCCTCATAGAAACAGACAACTGGTGCCAGAGCCATGGCCTCAAGCTAAATGCCAAAAAGTGTATAGTCATCCCCTTTGGCAAAAACAAAGTGCCCACAAATTACCACATAGGTGGTAATCCATTAAGTACAGAAGAAGTAATTAGGGACCTGGGGACCCAAGTTGATAGCAATCTCTCATTTGACAACCACGTGGCCAAAGTGGTTAGAAAAACATTTTATATAGCCCACCTAATCATGAAGGGATTCACATCTAGATCAGGGGTGGTCATCATGCCTCTTTACTCATCTCTCATCAGGCCCATAATTGAGTACAATGCCCCTTTTGGGATGTACCTTACCAGACACCTGCAGCAACTGGAAAAACCCCAAAAGTACCTCACCAAGAGGATCAAAGGGCTCAAACAGATGCCATATGCTGCCCGGTTAAAGAAACTCCAGTTCTACTCAGTGGCATACCGCCTGTTCAGAGGTGATCTGTGCCTGACGTATAAAGCCATGTCCAACCCGGAATTAATGGACATGCTGCACCTTAGAAAATCCAAATCCCATCGAGCTACGAGCTCAAGACACTTGAACCTCAGCACTGAAATAAATAGGACATGCTGGAGGGACAGATTTATAACCCAGAGGTTCCCTTCACTCTGGAATAAAATCCCAGTCCAGGTTAGGCAGAGTCCTTCATTGACTCTCTTCAAGAGGAATCTTGATGAGTGGATGGGAGATCATAGGTTTACCCCGGGTATCACTTCTGTGTCACTGTTAGACAGAGGCAAAGTATACTAACCTTGAAAAAGGGCATAGCAAAATAAATTTAAAATGGGTGGCGAAAGCCAAACACATTCTGGCTAGGCTTATAAATGCCCTAGGGCAGATAGCCTAGTATGAACCTATGAACCTATGAGCTATAGGATCCAGCTCTCAGCCTAGTGGTCAAGCTAAAACCTCCAACAACCTCTCTATCCAACCAGTGCTTTGTGTCCCTGCCCAAGTAGCTGACACACACACACACACACACACACACACACACACACACACACACACACACACAAACACACTTTGAGATAAGAGTTATATACAACCACACCGACACTCCTGGGGAAGGCTGACATGGGTTCTCCAACTATGCCCCTTCCTGCTAGTCTATAAGGTAGTACCAGCTGCCACCAGCCACTAATATCCACTGCCAAAAAGGCCCTTACCAAAGGGTGCCCAATTATTACTGTGCAATATTATTATCCAAATAGTAAGTGTGACCAAGGGCTAAAGCTATTGGAGTGGCTTGGACAGTATCACTATATATGTGCAATGTACTCTAGAGCTTAAATTATCTCTACAGAAAACAGCCACAGGTGAAAGGTTTAAAAATATTTAATAATACATAATAAAAAGCACAAAATGATACTTCTTACTACATAGTGCTACTCAAGAGTTCAGAGATCACAGGAAAATGCTTAAAATAATACAATAGAAAAGTTCTAACATCAATACAGAAAACAGCTAGGCCAAACTTACTATTTTCTATCTATATCTAAGACCAATCACAGTTTTAAAAAAAAAAAACTTACATATAGAGCAAAGCAAAGTACTGGTAGGTTGTTGTCAGCTTTAGACAAAATCCAAAATTCTCCCGCTCTGTCTCCGAGAAAATCCTTTAAATTGATAATACATCCTGCTGACTCATTTTAGATTGCATCATTCTTAACAATTTTCTGGTTTCCCAGGCTAACAGACACTCAGAGTTTAATATAGCTTTGGTCTTGCACTTGGTCAGGAAACCACAGTAATTAAAGACATTATATAAGTAAAATCTAGCAATTAACTCTGGACTCAATACAATAGAAAAAATCTGCTGATTCAGACACCACAGCTCTGAGCCCTGAGATCAAACAGTCATAAAATGCTTGACTTATCAGCTTTCTTACAGCAGAGTGCACTGCTGTTAAATTTTTGCAGTTCAACATCAAATACAGTCTTCTCACATTTAAGAGAACAAGCCTATGGCTTTATTAATATTTACAAAGACATAGAATTATCTACAAAATTCTATCTGGCTAGGCTGACAGCCTTCACGTCTTCACAGGAGGTAACACATAATCTGTCATTTTCAGTCCAACAACCCTGTACTTTTGCACCCATTGACACTGCTCCCCAATCAAATTCTGAGTTGTTTGTTGTTACAAAATGACCTGGAATTGGATGGGTAATTTGGAGACCTGGATTCAGATAAAACTGATCTCTCTACCAAAGCAGTTTCTTTTTTTACAAATCCGCATACATGAGCATGGAATGTCAAAGGATGTTGATGTTGGAACACAGATTTTAGATGTCATTGGACCTTTTTTATGTAGAGTCTGGCTAGAGGAATCAATAGAATTATAGATGCCATGAACCAAAATATCCTGAGAAATCCCCTTGCTGAAGCTTTGGGCTGAGTGGAAAAACATATGTAAGTATCTAGATAAAGATCTTTTTCCTGAGAAAGAAAAGCTCTTTGGAGTGTAGCATTTAGAAGGCATGGCAGGAAAACAATCATGTGAATAGGAGTCCAACAAGTCTTTTGCATATCTTCATGAAACCCGAATCTGTGAAGGAGATCACTTACCTAAGTGGATTCTTGATGCATTGAAAAATATTCTGCAAAGATAAGTAAGGCATGTAAATAAGGAAAAGGGTTTATATGTTGTGGTCTACAAGATTCCATGACTGGAGTTAGATACTTTGTGAATACCATTGAGACAACAGATAGCTTAAAGTGTAAAGCAAAGAACTGGAAGCTTAACCCAGACACAGGAAACCTGAAGAAAGTCTTGAAATCTATGGATATAGAAATGTGATGATAAGCATCCTTTGAAGCTAGAGTTACTAAGAAACTTAATGGGGGGGGGGTCAGTGGTAACATGTCTTAAAGGGATATCATTTTGAACTTTGTGCTCTTTTACAAACTGGTTTAGAACAGAAAGATCTAAGACTTATATCAGGAGGCTTCTTTATTTGGTACCAGAAACATTCTTGAACAAAAATCTTTCCCTATCAGAGAAAATGGGACAGCCTTTATCAGCCCCTGCATCAGCAGATGCTAAATGATAGGAAGGAAAAAGAAGTTTGAGTAAGTGAATTAAAAGGAATCATCAGAAAAGGAGGGATAGATTCCCATCACCATCTGTATCCCTGGAATATCATTCTCAGAATCTGTTTGAATAATTCTGATATTATATGCTACCAGAGAGAGAGAGAAAAAGGGCAGCCAGAAGCTGAGCAAGATTTCAAGGTGTGCCAAGGTGGGATGGGGGAGTTTAGCACTCATCAGATAGTCATTCTGATTTATTGGACTGCCTTTGTTTCTGGGGAGCTCCTCCTTTCTATTTAGAGCCACCTAGCCATTATTTTTGTTTTCAGTGTCTGCTTGCCAGAAGCTTGCTGTGTCTGCTTATGTTTTTTTTTTATAAAAGGTCACAGAAATATGGAACAATACCTCAACAAAACCTGGAGAAGGAAGAACTGAAAAATCTGAGTAAACCCTGAATCAATTATCAATTTCACTCTGCCATCACACTTTTTCAAGACATCTGTAGATAATGATCCTGGTCCAAAAACAACCACGCTGTCTAAAGGAGATCTCAGCATTTCAGCTTTAAAATCCTCAGGTAGATGTTCTGCCTGCAGTCAAGCAAACCTGCTCTTAACATTTCCAGCAGCAGCTCCTCTGGAAGAAGCATCAACAGAATCGTAAGCACATTGCAAAGAGTGTTTAGTTAACTTAGACAAAGAAGTACCATGATTAATCATAGAACATTTTTCATTAGGAGACAGTAAACAGGCCATATTGTTCCTCATATTCTCACAAGATACAAGTATAAACTTTAACACACAAAGCTAATAATTAAGTATTCTTCAAATACTTTATAGGAGTAAACAAGTTTTCCCCAAATCTATGAAAGGCTTCCCCATCCTTCTCAGGAGGTGAGGGATTAGTATTTACCAGATCATAGGAGGTCACTATGTTAATGGCCATAGAGCCCTTTTAAGTATTGCCATTCATACCACAGTTTTCCCAATTATCAATGCTCAAGGACTAGAATGGCTTTGGTATTGCCTATGCCTTATGGCATGTACAAACTGACCCTATCTATAAGGGACCTAGACAATATTCATTGGTCGAATTTG
This sequence comes from Protopterus annectens, assembly GCF_019279795.1. NCBI lineage: Eukaryota > Metazoa > Chordata > Ceratodontiformes > Protopteridae > Protopterus > Protopterus annectens. The sequence goes on from NC_056729.1 coordinate 845,151,492, forward strand.
CATTTGAATAGGCTTACAAAGGTAAGAATCAACCTTTGTACCTTATATCTGTGAGGAAAAGACTTTAACCATTATGTCAACTACACCAGAGTGATTCAAGAAAAAAAGATGAATGATCTGAATAACCAGAAATGGCCACAGCAGATTCATCCATTTGTGACCAAGGCAAATTAGTAACTTGTTGAAAGGGCATAGGTCATTTAGAAATTTAGAAAATTATGTCTGTAGCCAGGGTAAAACTGAAAGCAGTAATCATTGATACAAGTATGTAGCAAAATAGATTTTTCCACAAAAAATGGTAAAAGCATGTTAAACACTTTCTCTAATGTAGAACAGTAATTTAACACGTTTTATTTAGGAAAGACAAATAGTTTTAACAACTTTTCTCCACAAAGGTTGAATGTCACAATTCACAGTAAAAAGTGAGTCAAAGTTGCATGACAGTTCATAGAAACACTTTTTCCAAGCTTTAAGTAAATGATTTTGCATAAAATGCTAAGTGTCTGCAATAAAAATAAAATGTGGAAGTTTTTATCCCACCCAAAAGGAACATATCTGCCTAGCAAAGGAAAACAAAGGAAAACCAACTATCAGTCATGGAAAGTCTGCATGATGAGCTCTTTTCAGGGGCAGAGAAGCTCTTAAGGACTTGGCACCCAAACCATTGATCTTATTCAGTAGTGTCTGAGTATTTTGAAGTTGCCCTTAAGCTCTAGAAGCAGGCTGGCTGTTATATCCAATGCAGGGTATATCCTGTATAGCTAAAGTTATTGCAGCAGTGATCCAATGATGAACATCTGATATTACAAAATCCCACCAAAATGTACTAGTTCTAAGTTCTGTTTCTGAATCTTTTATATTTTCTTTTTTATGTTACCCCTACCTTACAAGCTAGATATCTATAGATCCAATATATCATATACACACATAACTAAACATCTGATTGTGTTCACATTAAAGTTTACTAGACAATTTAAATTTTATATATATATATATATATATATATATATATATATATATATATATATATATATATATATATATATATTGAATCTCAGAACCTTACTTATCATGGAACCACTTTTGTTTGTTGTGCAAAATTTGCATATCATATCAAACTATATGTGATCATTTTACCAACTACTGAACAAATTAATTTAAAAAAGTCTGTCAATTGTTTTGCTTGAGCAAATAAAAATGGGTTAAACGTAATGTAGCAAAGTTCACCTATGCCCTTTTGTTTTAAAAAGAAATTTAGCTGTATGTCATGAATAACAATGCTCTAAAGTCAGTTGAAGGCATTAGCAGCATTGGTTTGGAATCATTTAATGCTATTAACAACTGTGCTTGAATCAATTAATGCCACTATAAATTTTGTCTAAAGTAATGTCTGCAGAGACCTCGCCACACTAGTTGCTGTTAACAATTTTCAAATAATGCTGGTGATGTTGTTAATAAAAGAAATGTGTCTTCAGCACAATTATTCCAACACAATCTGTTATATGGGAGTTTCTTTATACATCTCCTGTTATCATCTATCACCAAGACTAATGGATGTGTTTTGCAATTATCTTTCTAACAATAAAAAAAAGGATACAATAAATTCAAAGATGTTTCACAAAAGGCATCTTATTGCATGAAGCACATGAAAAGCTCTGAGAGATTATTAACCTTATAAGTATCCACAAAAACAGACTAAAACTACCAGAATATCACAACAACTGGAACTTAGACTGAGAACAAGAGGCAAAAATTTTGACATAAACAATTTATTTTCCACTTTCTTTATTAGACTTCATCAGAAAACAATACTTTCAACAGTAAAAAACTTTCAGTTTAAAAATATCTGTAAGCCAATAGAAAGTACATCTCCATCCCACAATTATGTGACATCACAAACTCAACTATTAAAGACATATACTTCTGTTAAAAACTTATTTGTTCAAGTCAACCCTATAGTTCTTTAAGATACACTTGATGTTAACTACATCATTCAGAACTGGTGCTTTGTCAGAGTTTAACCTGATCTGCCAGAGTGCTTCTTTTTGTTCCAACTCTGTCTTAAAATTCCCACCCCTTATATGACGTGTTCCCTGTTCCAGAACTGTAAACACAAACTTATTATAGTTAGGACAATTCAAGGTGTGTTTCAAAAATGTGTTTCCACTGTTCTTTGATCCTGGCACAGAGAACCCGGGTGGCCATCTTGATGTAAAATGCAGTACAATGAGAACATAACCCAATGTATACCACACCATTAGTTTTACAGTTAAAATGACCAGACATTGGAATAGTGTGTGGCAAATGGGGTAAATATTACAAAAGGTCCCTCTAATATGTACCTACAAACAGTACAACTTCCACATTTATGCATGCCAAATAGTTGTTTTCTCTGTTTTTCCCCATCTCAAATAATAATTTTAAATTATAGTGATTTTTATACACAAAATGGGGGTGGGGACCGACCATCACAAAAAGGTCCTGATTGCCCTCTAAAATTTTCCAGTTGTCCTGTATAATACCTCTTATCAATCCACTGTCCAAAGTCGTGTTCAAATTTCAAAATATTTCTTGCTGGACTTGCTCAAAACCTTGGGGCCACTATAAGGAACTTGTAATATGGGCAGGTAGAGTGTCATTTGATTGTTCATGACATACTTAGCTGTACTTCTTAATTTGTCTTCATGGTAACCTCTTTCCAGGAAAAGTGAACAAATAAATTATCTTTCTTTGATTGAATCACTATCTTCAATGGTTATTCGACTACCCCTGATACATTGCCCTTTGGGTATGTTGCCTTTCATAAATTTCAGATGAAAGCTTTTATAATATAGGTAACTGTTGGTAAAAGTTTTTTTTATGGTGAATCCTGCTTACAAATCTCTTCAGTACCTTTACCTACTCTAAATTGGCATCCAAAAAGTTAACCTTTAAACCCACATCACCTAAAGTAAATTTTAAAAACTCAGAACCAAAATTTAAACAATCTATAAACTCTTTCACCTGGTGGAGGTCACCTTCTAAGATGAAAAACAAGTCATTGACAAACCTTTTTAAAAACAAAACATGATATCTACCCATAATAGGCTCCAAAAATGTGTGTTCCCACCATCCAACAACAATATTTGCGAATGAGGGGTGGCTGGAGACCCCATACCAACCCTGCTGTTCTGTTTATGCACTTTGTTATAGAACATAAAAAAAAAATGTTTTTCAACAGAACACCTTACAGATCACAGCAAAAGTTTCACTTGGTCATTAGAGAAGTTGGAAAATATCCCGATATATTGTCTTACATATTCTACTCCTGTTTCATGTGGAATAAATGTAAAAAGTGATACCACATCAGTGGTGAACAAAATATGGTTTTGTGGGTCAAATGAAAAGGTGTTATTAAATTTTCTGAACTGTTCCAAAAAATCCCAAGAGTCCTGTAAAAAGGAATTTATTTTACTGACTAAGGGGTTTAAACAACAATCAACTATAAGGGAACTTCTTTCTGTGATGTAATTGGGCGCTGAAACAGTGGGCCTGAATGGAGGATGGTAAACGTCTTGATGGACCTTTGGTATTCCAAACAAACTCCCCTAACTTGGGATTCTCAATATTATAAAAATCATAAGAAATTTTGTCTAAATTGCCACTCATAAAACTGTCAAACAAAAAAGAACAAATTGTCCGATAACTTGTTACTACATCACTTGCATTGGCTGCCTCATATTCTAAGGTGTTGCTTAACATAGCTTCAATAATATGAATATACTTGTCTTGATCCATCACAACCAAAGTACCAACTTTGTCACATTTCATAATTCTAACCATGCTGTTAGACTTTAATTCATTCAGGGCAGATTTTTCACTCATAGTTAAGTTGTAATATTTACACCTTGTTTTATTATTGTCTAACAACCTTCTAATTTGTTTTTCACAAGTATTCTTAAACACATTTAAAGTGTGTACCAAAGGTGGGTTAAAACAAGATGGTTTAACATATTTATTTTCATTCTTTTCAACATCTTTTAAAATGGAATTTAAGTTCAACAGTCTTGTGTATTTTTTCAATTCTAGAACAGTGCTGGAAATATCAGCTCTACTAGTTGGAACAAAATTTAAACCCAAATTCAACACTTTATAATGCTCAGAAGTAAGGTCAAGTTTAGGCAAATTTATGACATTATTTTTGTACATCTTACAGTCAGCTAGTTGTCTGTGGATGAACCAAAAGGAATCCTTTCCTTTTTTCTGGTCATTCTGGTTCTCAGTGCCTTCCCTTCCTTTTCTGAACTTAAAAACACTTTGGGTCTTGGTCCATGTTCCGTGAAATTACTAGGACCATCAGTGTTACTTAATTCACCCACAGGAAAATATTGACTGTGTTAGTTTGCAGGAACCCAACTGCTGAAGCCCCAGTTGCTTCACTTCCTACATTGTCAGTAGCCTCGTTCTCATTTTCCATCAGTTGTTCCCTTTCAGTTCTCTTAAAGGTATATTGTGTAACTATCATACTTGGCTGTTGAAAGTTAGAAAAATTCCTCTTGGAGAATTTATTGCCTGTGTTGGCAAGCAACTAGGCATTGTCACTTTCTTATACTGTAATGTCTCTAATTTATTGTTTTTGCATTTCATAACAATTTGCTCATGCTTCTGGACTTCTTCTAAGATGTTATGATATTCTGAGTGCTCACCAAACCTACTATGAAACCCTCTATGTATGGCCTGATCAGCGGTCATTATTTGTTCTTTTAAACTGGCCATATTTTTAACATTGTTGTCCACAAATAATTTTAGAAAATTAAGATCAGCATTGTTGAAGAATTCCTTTAAGGTGGAAAAAAGGAATCTGTAGGCTTGACACCATTTGGGCTTTTGAAAAATCTTATCCCTTTAGGAACTATATTAAGTTCAATACATCGCTGAAAATATTTGTTCTCCAAATCAAGACGTTTATACTTCTTCAACAGTCTAGTTAAACTTGTAATAGGTCACTCTATTGTCAGACACACTGATGTCCCACTCACCAGGCTGAACAAGGAGAAGGTCACTGTAAGCTGCCTGTTGGGTACCAGGATCTGCCACATAACACAAGCACTCAGGTCACTCCAAAGCAAGTACAAATATGACTCTGTCATTGTCCATGCTGGTGTGAATGACCTGAGACATACCTCCCTGGACTACATGAAAAGAGACATAGAGGAGCTCTCTGATCATGTAGCCCAGGCTGGTATGACCCTGACCTTGAGTAGCATCTTACCCTCACCAAGAATGATGCCACAGTATAAAGACAAACTGATGAATTTTAACAATTGGCTAAAGTGTTGGTGTCATTCAAAGGGGATCCAGTGTCTATCAGCCTGGGATGACATGCTCAACAAGCCACGTTGCTTCACTAGGGACGGCTTGCACCTGTCACCCCTGGGCTTTCGAATACTAGCTAAGGCTCTTGCCACCCCCATAGTGCCTTTTCTAGGCAAGGCTCAAAAGACAAACCCACCACCATAGACAACACAAAGAAAAAGAAACTAAGGGTAATGCTGCTCAACGCCAGAAGTCTAAACCTCAAGATGCACGCACTCGAGGCTCTCCTCAGTATGGAGAATATCGATATCTGTGCAGTAACAGAAACCTGGTTCAAGGCTCCCGAGAGCACCCCAGCACTACCAGGTTATACCTCATACCATGCGTTTTGGCCTCAAAACTTGGACCGAACCACAAAAGGAGGGGGAGTATCCATATTCATCAAAGATACCCACACCTCCAGGTTAGTGGCACTACATGAAGCATTGGAGACCATCCATGCGCAACTAACAGTGGGCAAAACTGCCTTTCAGTTTGTAGCCTGCTACAGACCACCTTCCCAAACTCAGGAACCCCACTCGGCTTTCCTGAGAACACTGGAGAATATGAAGGTCTCTCCAAACACCATTATATTGGGTGACTTCAACTACCCAAACATAGACTGGGAGCAGTACTCAAGCCCCAACACCCTCGCCCAACGGTTCCTAGAATTTATAAACTCAAATGCTATGGAACAACTGGTCACCACTCCCACAAGAGGGGAAAACATATTGGACCTGATCATCACCAACATGGGGACTCTATGTTCCATACCAGAGGTATACCCCTCATTGGTAAGGTAAGATCTGACCATAAATTAATCTCACCGGACATCCATATCCCATCCCCACCCCCAGCCAAGGAAACAACAGTGAAGAACTTCTCAAAAGCAAATTTCACACTTCTCAAAACCGAGGTGGAATCCTTCAAAGCCCCCGGGTCACTGGAAAATATGGCCCAAACCGCAGAATCCTTTAGAAACGCTTTCTATGGACACCTACAGGAATGCATGGATTGTGCTATCCCAAATAAAACCAAGACTCATTCCTCCAAAGGCAGGAGACCTGTCTGGTGGACCCAGCCATAAATAAGCTATACAACAGAAGGAGGAAGCTACTACATGATAGAGCAAAATCCCAAAAAGGGAAGGCATCTCTGATCAGTACTAGCAAGAAACTACGATCCCTCATAAAATCATCTAAGGCCAGCTTCAAAAGAAAAATTGCACAAGATGCTAAAGATAATCACAAGGCCTTCTTTAGTTATGTCAGGAACCTGGGTGGCAACTCCCAGATATTCTCTGAGTTAGTTCAAAATGAAAAAAAATACACTGAACCCACAGACATTGCCAACATCCTGGCAGACAGGTTCAGTGCAAACTCCCCCCCCCCCAAAAGAGCAAATGTCTATCCCAACAGAGTGTAGCCTCCCTGACATCACAAATGCACAGGTGAGAGCTGCCCTCTCCAAAGCAAAAAACACAGCATCAATGGGACTGGACAAAGTCCCGGGCTGCTTCTTACATGAACTCCAAGAAAAACTGAACCCTCACATAAAGTCACTGTTCAATCTCAGCCTTACTACATGATATGTACCCAAGGAATGGCGTACAGCAACAGTGGTCCCACTCCACAAAGGTGGTGCCACAACGGACCCCAGAAACTATCGCCCTATAAGCCTGACTAGCCTGGTCTGCAAAGCTATGGAGCGTATCATCATGAAACTCATAAACAAAGACATTGAGAACCTCTAAACACTGGATCCTACCCAATTCGGCTTTGTTAAGGGCAGATCTTGCCTCTTGAACCTGTTCAATGTCTTTGAAACAGTCACCAAGGCCATAGATGAAGGGAAGGTAGTCCACACAGCCTACCTGGACCTCGCAATAGCCTTCGACACAATACCCCACTCGGGCATCATAAATAAGCTCACCAGCTTAAATATCAACCCTTATGTCACAAGATGGGTTGCAAACTGGCTCAGGGATAGAACCCACATGGTCAGAATTGCAGGTGCCATGTCAGACTCTAAACCAGTTACAAGTGTCATCCCACAAGGCTCAGTCCTGGGACCTCTCTTGTTCGGTATATATTTCTCTGAGGTATAGGCTAACATGGGAGGACTATGGCTGACCAAGTTCGCAGATGACTGCAAACTGGGTGCCATAACTGACTCGCCGACTGACACAAGCATCCTCCAAAAGGGTCTCACAGAGACAGATAACTGGTGCCAGAGCCATGGCCTAAAGCTAAATGCCAAAAAGTGCATAGTCATCCCCTTTGGGAAAAACAAAGTGCCCACAAATTACCACATAGGTGGTAATCCATTAATCTGGAAGAAGTAATTAGGGATTTGGGGACCCAAGTAGATAGCAATCTTTCCTTTGACAATCACATTGCCAAAGTGGTTAGAAAGACCTTCTATATAGCCCACCTTATCACGAAAGGGTTCACATCTAGATCAAGAGAGGTCATTGTGCCCCTCTACTCATCACTCATCAGGCCCATAATTGAATACAATGCTCCATTTGGGATGTACCTTACCCGACACCTGCAGCAACTGGAAAGACCCCAAAAGTACCTCACCAAGAGGATCAAGGGACTCAAACAGATGCCCTACGCAGTTAGGCTAAAGAAACTCCAGCTCTACTCAGTTGCTTACCGCCTACTCAGAGGCGATCTGTGCCTGACGTATAAAGTCATGTCCAACCCAGAACTAATGGACGTGCTCCAACTCAGGAAATCCAAATCCCTTAGAGCTACATGCTCCAGGGACTTAAACCTCAGCACAGAAATAAATAGGACATGCTGGAGGGACAGATTCATATCCCAGAGGCTCCCCTCATTCTGGAACAAAATCCCAATCCAGGTTAGGCAGAGTCCCTCAATGACCCTCTTCAAGAGAAATCTTGACGAGTGGATGAGAGATCGTAGGTTTACCCCTGGGATCTCTTCTGTGTCCCTACTAGACAGAGGCATAGTAAACTAACCTCAAAAGGGCTATCTTCTGTGACCTACTATACAGAGGCACAGTCAACTAATCTAAAAGGGTGGCGAAAGCCAAACACACTCTGGCTAGGCTTATAAATGCCCTGGGGCAGATAGCCTAGTATCAACCTATGAACCTAAGATAACATGTCAGCTGTATTTATAAGTCTTTCTGTGGTAAAAAAAAAGACCAGTACCACTAGTAAGAATACATGCAAAATTCCTATAAGTCTTTTTGGAATTTAAATGAACTTTAGTGTGGTTACCTTTTGCAATAATAGGTTGAATATTACACTCGACAACTGTGTCACCAAACATCTTCGGAACTGGTGTACCCACTGGATTCTGTCACTTGCTCTTTCACCAGCAAGTCCAAGGATTTTTGAATGCCAGCCATGGTATTAAGCAGTTGCACCATGAGACCATTTTCACTGCTGCCTGGTGTAGGATGAATACTGCATTCAAGAAGAGGACCCCCCTTGTTGCTCTCAGCCATAACAAGGTAAATAAAAAACAATGAACCACAAAAACAGACTAAAACTTCCAGAATATCACAACAAGCCACCAGAACTGGAACTTTGAGAACAAGAGGCACAAATTTTAGCATAAACAACAATTTATTTTCCACTTTCATCATTAGACTTCATCAGAAAGCAATACATTCAACAGTAAAAAACTTTCAGTTTAAAATTATCTGTTGTTTTCTGATGAAGTCTAATGATGAAAGCGGAAAATAAATTGTTTACGCTAAAATTTGTGCCTCTTTTTCTCAGTCTAAGTTCCAGTTCTGGTAACCTTACAATTATATCCAGGTTAATTATAGCATGAGTAAGAGAACATGATCTTTATTTTGAAAATGACTGGTTGGGATGATATATAGCAATGGCTGGTGTTAATATCAACTACGACCTTATGGTAACAAGAAACCATGCATGTTTTCTTAAAGCTGATGCCATCAGTCCTTCCTGTAAATTCATATATTTATATTTATTTATTTATTTATTGCAGTTGGTTTGCCAGGATAGTCCATTGGGCCATGAAGAACCCGTTTTCAATGGAGTCCTGGGGAGAAAAGCTCCAAAAACAGAAAATAGAAATACATTAACATTTGCTCCAAAAACAGAAAAATAGATATACATTAACATTTGATAGTAATTTCTAGATACAGTGGACTAGCAAAACACATGATAGTATATTTTAAGCAGTACAAGCATTGGTACAATCAATTGAAGGAACCGAATACAAACACATAAATGCAGTTTAAAGAACACACATAGTGGGTGAATATGGTAGATTATGTCATTAAAGGGCATTAAGTAGAGTTGGTTATGAGGGGTGACAGCAAGACATTCCCAGTTAGATGCTAGATGTAAGAAAAGTGACGGTTTGTGCACTTCTAGTAAATTTTTTTTTATATTACTTAGCACTCTGTTTGGTAGTTTTAATGAGGACTGAAGATTAGTAAGTAGTGGAGCACCATATAAAAGGGGGGGATGAGAAAAGGAAGTAGAGAGTGGTTCTAGTGGTTTTTGATGTGTTTTTTGATGTTTTTTGTAGTGGGAATTGAATTTTAGTTGGTTGTCGATCTGAACCGAGTAGTTTTTGTATCTGATTTTGACTGGTAATTAAGAAGGAGTTCATGTTGGGGGAATGAGTTTGGAAGGGTAAATAACATTATTTTGGTTTTTTGGGATTAAGAGCTAGGTGTGATTTAAGCATCATTGTTTCTGTGGAAAGAAAAGGCATCCTGGATGATGCTGGAGAAAGGGATAGCTTTATGGAAGTCATTAATAAAGATATTGAAGAGAGAGGACCCAGTATAGAGCCTTGTGGAAGTTGGAAAGATAGCTAGAGAACCAGTTCAAAGAGGAGGAGGATAGGTAGAGTTGGGAGTTTTTAGTAACCTTTGTGTAGTGGTATGATATATGCTTGTTTCCAAATTTGGGGAACTGAGCCTTCTTGAAGGAGCGGTTAATTAAGATGCTGATTATGGGATTTAAAGTGAAAGAGTGCAGTATAGGGGGTTGAATGGGGGGGTGGTGTGGGGAGGATGGAAATTGTGCAGAAAGAAAGGGGGAGTAGTGGGTGTGTGGGAGTAGGTAGGGTGTGGATGGTAAGGTGGGGGGGGGTGGGGGTGTATGGTGGAAATAGAAGGAGAGAGAGAAAGAAAGGTTTTGGTTAATATGCCTTTAGAACAGTGCAATTACAATCTGGTAGAACTTTTATGGCAGCTACACAGCACTGATTCAAATCATGGCTTTAAGTTGTTATTAGACAGTATGTCTAGAAAAATTAAGGTCAGGTGTTTAGTACCTGGCTACAGATTCCCTGACTGGTCTTGTGTTGAGAATTTGCATCTATTACAGCATTGTCATATTGTTCCTCTGTTCCCAGAATGACTGATCAGGTAACAACTGGAAAGGAAATCATCCCAATGAAAAAAATTACATGTAAGTGTTTCTTGCAAGGGACATAACTTCCTGTAGCCCTCACTGGAAGGGCAAGCTTATTTGTGTCCAAACTTGTACATTTTTTGTAGCTCTTGCTGAGTTCTAAATCTGCATTGCTGATATTTTGTTGAGCATGTTGTCCTTGGAGCCTCTCTTGGCAACATAGTGCATGTGGAATGTGAATGCATTGTGTAGCTTAAGTTGTAAATTACATGAATATTTACAAAACTAATACACTGCTCTATTACTAACCAAATCCAGTCTTCATATGCAATGGCAAAATTATAAAAAGAGTAGAAAACATTTAAAAAGATTCTGTTACCAAAGTTGCATAGTGTGAGCTGATTATGCTAACCTAATATTATAATTCATGCCCAAATGTTAATTATTTGGTATTACTTTCACTGCATTTAAATTTTGAGTTTTGATTCTTTGCAAAAATGTTGAGCTTTCACTTTCTGCAGTTAATAAGTGTGCATTTTATTACTTTACGTTAATTCTATAAACTAATATAGCAGCGTATTGCACACCATATTACATGTGCAGGAAGAGGAACTTCCAGTGTTCAGGCTTTGCTATATTGTTTAAGCTCTTAAATGATAACGGCTAGCAGTTAATGATTTCACTATAGGTATTACCTCATTTAAGTGGCTTAAAATGCCATTTAGAAACTTTACACACTGTAGCAGAACACACTGTAGCAGAATCTACTCTTTAATCGTATTTTTCCTCTATATGTAAATTGTTTTTAGGAAATTCATACTGATATACTTTTTAAATATTTTATTTGTATAAACCAAGATAATAAATAGACCCCCCCAGATTTAATAAACTCCATGTAGGCAGAGTGTAAAGCCTACACAGAAGTTACCGTGGCAGTATACATGGCACCTCTCTCAGTAGTGTGCCATGCATATTAATGAAGGTGCATTACTGAGGGAGAGCCATGTAACACAGTTATTGAATCAGTATAGGGAGTGTATTACTGTGTCTAGAGATAAGTATAAATAACACACCCCCTGGACTGTGAAAGTGCAGTATATCAATGTATGCACAATGTTTTTGCAGCATGACACAGCTTGCAGCGATTAACACATGCCAGACATCAAAAATAAAAATCAGATATATTTAATTATAAATGCAAAGATCATGTTTAACCATAGCTGAGCTGGCTTGCATGGCATGCCACCATGCTCAGTGGTGCTTAAACATAGGAGAGAGGTATATATAAAAGTATAGCAGAATTCTACATGTCAAAGTAGCCAAAAGGTTAGAATGACAGCCTTATATGCACAGACAGATTATTAAGCATTTACTTGCAAATACAAATTATGCCAATTATTTTTAATTCCTGCTTTGCTGTGCTCAGCTAAGCTCTGCTAAGCACGGATAAGCCTTGCCAAGCACTGCTTAAACAAGGAATGTTTTAGCACTGCTTAGCTGGCTTGCACACTGCTAAGCATTGCTAAGAATTGGCAGTTTAAGCACTGCTGAGCTCAGCTAAGCCAGTGTTGTGTGGTGCCAAGCAAAGTGCCACATTTTTTTTAAAATGGCCCAATGATGTGCAAGGGCATGAAAATAGGCTTATTTAAGTGCAACAGGAGGGAATATAGCATAATCTGTTTGGGTTTGAACTGTGCAGGAACTATGGCAGATGTTGGAGAATGTGCATGCTTCCGGGTGCAGAGGTGGGGCATTCTGGAGTCCAGGGTCATGGCTAGACTTCTAGGGAAATAACATGATGTCTGACTGCTGCAGGGTTAGTACCAGGGATCAGAGTATAAGTCAGAGCCCTGGGACTGGCTGGCACGTGATCTCACTAGTGCAACAGGTATCCCCCACACAGGTGAGCAGGTCTGTCACCATTTTGATGATCTGAAGTGGCCGAAGAGGGGACTTCTGGTCACCTAGGTCCAAGATGCCTGGGACAGGAATGCCCCATAAATTTGTTAGTACTGCTAGCATTTTTTTTACCAACACCTAATCTGAATGTGTGATAGACAGGTACACATAATGGTGTGCTTCTCTCCCTACAGGTGCAGAGGATAGAGATCACAACCGAGACATCCATGCAGGGCACCTGGAGAGGTTGCATTATGAGTGTGGTGAGTACAGATTAATTTACAATCTATAGTCAAATATACAAGATAGAGTAATTCATTCAATGTCAGTAGGTATATACTGTACAGATTTGTGTAATGCAATGAATGTGGACGTAAGGTTGTACTGCAATAACTGTCTACTGCAAATTATAGTGCAATAAAAATTAAAGCATTAAACCTGATAATGTTAATGAAATAAAGATTCTACTGCAATAATTGTGGAATTACAGCTGTATTGCAACACCTGCATTATCCCAAATGCTGTTTAATAAAGACTCGAAAATATGACAATAACTGCATGAAGGCACCCGTAATAAAGCTGGTCTGTGCAATATGTGTGTAAGTAGGGCTGTTGTTCATGAAATCGAGTATGACAACTGTTCTGAAATAACACCACAAAGAATACCGCTAACTGACTCAAGGTTAGCTAAGAAAAAGTGTTATGCTAAACTGTAGCTGTAGAGCTGTACTACAAGATATATGCATTACGAAATTTTCTCTGTAACATCTGAAGCAATACCAGGAACACCCAAGGTAGACTGTGTAGATCAGGATTGTCTTGTGTTAACCATTGCATTTCAGCTACATGCATTCCTGCTTCGTGGTATGGTGTTGCAGGCAAGTATGAAACTATAATAGATCTACACTGCAAATATTCTATCTGCAACTATATATGAGTCAGTTAGCCAACCCAATACTCTGATATGGTTTGCACAAGTCACAGATATTTCCACCCCCTATGAATTTATTGTGTACACCTGCATTCTATGTATTAATGGACAATTTAATTTAGTATTTCTGTCATACATGAATCTCATGCATGTGTGTTCAACTGTCACTGCAGTCTTGTATAAAACTGTACTACTATTACAAGGTCATATTTTGTTTCCAGGTGAGCTCTAGGCAAATACCAGGCAGTCAATAGTTAGATGTGGTCAGTAGCTCAATTTGTTAAATGCTGTGTCTGATGTACATTTTGTCACACACAGAGCAGGGTTTGAATCAGTGACAAATACTAATAAATATTACTGAATCAGTTATGTATTGTTTACAAATTTTCTCCCCACAGGAATTACAGGTAAATTGGTGCAGTAGCCCTTATTATGAGTTAATAATTTGTGTGTTCAGAAGTAACAGACTGTTAACAATATTGATCAGGAATGTGATAAGACATCAGAAAATTAAAGGCAACAGCTACAATGGTAATAAAAGATATTACAATAAATAAAATGTGTAATTTTGGTATGGCTATTTGCCTAGTGTGTCTGTGTACATTTTCTGACAGTCTAACCCCATGTCTGCCAAGAACAACATGATAGTTGTTTACTGTCTGTACTGTACACGATACATGTCTCTCAAGTGTCATGCTGTCATGGACTGTAATCACTGTTGCCTAATCCCTCTGTCACAGATCTACCATTGACATGATTATGTCAATAGCACAGTCACACTACATCAGTCCACAGTACACCATGGTAGTCATATAGGTCCACCTGACATGTAATAGTCCTATGTAACTGTGTACTTGTAGGTGTCACAGCTTGGCCCATTCTGTCCAATGTGGATAGCTTGAGAGGTATGTACATGCTATAGCAGTTATAAGGCACTGCTATAAATAAAGGAAGGGTAATTAGCAGTACTATTGCAAACTATATAGCCAACACTGGTACTAATGGACTGTATTTCTGTCTCCCCTCACCCCTTATCTTCATCATAATTTATTATTGTTATACATTGGTTATGGTTTACTATTAACAAATGTTGTTCTCTAAACGTTGTGCTGGGATTTGTGTTTTATTATTGTTATGTAATACAATGGTTGCATATGTAATACAACAAGTTGGCACCAACTATCGTCAGGAAAGCACGGACACTTCGTATTAGCTTTCATTCACATTATTTAGTTCACGATGGTTGCATACTAACATAGCATGTTGAATTACCTATGTTGCTGGCCTTATGCCATAACTGTTACTGGTATGCTGTTACTATAATGACTGTAATCTCACTTATTATTGTGTTCCATATACTATGCAATGTTATGTTACTGGGTTATTTGCAATGTTCTGGTATGCTGTTATAAATAACTAAATGTTATATTCATTACTAACCTATACACATTGAAATACCTCAACACCACAGCTCAACTGGGTAGGCCAGTTCTTGGCTATCCGCCAACCCTACTTCAGCCAGCTGTGGCATCGGGTCCTAGCACATCTACGACCTAAGCTGATGGTGCCCCCTCTGCTGGCTGTCCACTACCTATGGGTGGAACTGCCTCAGGAGCAGGTCCTTGAGAGCAGGAGCAGAAGGGGGGATTGTCTCCCAGGATCAGCTACTGGTGATGATGCGCAAGATAGTGCATTGTGTTTATGAGGATAGCCTGCAATGGATTGAAGGCAAACTGGCCAACATAGGGGGCAATGTGACCCCGGTGTTCAGTCTCCAGCACAGCCACTTTTGGGGCAGTAAAAAAGCAGTATTGATAGTCAATGGGTGGGGAGCTCAGTCACACTCCTGCCACCTGGGGACGCATGGATCTCTGATTCCACAACACTGTCCCCGTCCAAGGTGTTTATCCTCTCATGTGTGATGCACCACCCCTGCATGCTGTCTTGTCTTTCTGTCAGCAAATGCAACTTCTCCTACACAACTTACCTCACCTCACATACCTGTATCCCTTCCCCAACATTCCACTCTCTCCTTAAAAAAAAAAAAAAAAAAAAAAAAAAAGGGCACCTGTCCCACAAAAAAAGTATCGCTCCATACATAGCACTCCATTTTGTACCCATATCCACTGGATACAATTAATTATTACATGAATTAATGAACACAGTTATGTTGCCCTCACCCCTCTCTCTGGGGTGTGAGGCTCCAAATTCCAAATTCTGTGTACGAAATGGAGAGCTATGGTCCTTTCCTACACCTGTGCTGCACATCCCTACCTGCCTTTCAGTATGTTTTTCCCCCTGCTTGGCCCCATGTCACCACTTTCCTATCACCCCTTTTTTCTTTTCTTTTTTTATAATTAGCGCAAGTTTAAGTGGAGCTAAGCAGAGCAGCATGCTGACCAAACCCGGGCAAACCCACTTAAAACTGCTTAAAAATGCCTTAATAATCTTTATGTGTTTCTGATAATGTTAGGTACATCTGCAAAATAATTGCCCTTGCCACATCTCAAACCTGGGACCCTGTCAAATACAGCACAGTGCATTAGCCCACCAGGCCACTCAGCTCTGTAGTAAAACAGGTGTTTCCAACAACATTTCCTGATTGCTAATGACACACTGCAAGTACATATAATGGGTAAATTGGCAGTGTACATGGGACTGTGATGTAGACACTGCACCAGTACACAGCCAAATAAATAATAATGGATGTATGTGAGGCCTGGGATAGCAGGTATAGCTGTCAACTGCACAAACTGTTGCAGAATGTCCACAGTTGTGCCTCCTAGGATTGGCATGGTTTTCATAAAAACATATGTGTCCGCTGAACTACTGGCAAGTCATTAAAGATTGAGGTTAAAAGATCATGACAGACATTTCAGTGTCATACCTCATACTCATCAGAAAACACATGCTAATGCAATTCCAGTGTCACAGACTGTATGCATAACCATATATCCGGCAAATACACCTCCTGCAGCAGTGACTCAGTAGCTCAGTCTTTTAAATGCCTTCCATGCAGTACATTTTGCCACCCACAGTGTTGGGTTCAAATCCAGTGTGTTGCACTTCAGATACATTCTTGTGATTACAGCAAATAATGACTGAGTCATGCAATTTTCACCAAAACGGGTTGCTTCTACTGAATTAACTGCTACCCATGTTAGCAAGTCAAAGGCCTGAAGGTAGGGACACAGTGCACATATTCGTATAGCCTACCTATATCTCACCTACTACTCTCTGAGTGGCACTATTACATAACAGATGTACCTTAACCACATGCCTCAACTGGACTGTCACCCTGGATCTGCTGTAATGACAGAGCTAACACTGTTCCCTCAGTTACACATACAGCTTGCTGTCATCCAAAGTGTTCACACTCCCCAATATGACTCCTAGGCAAAAAGCAGCAGCTACAGACTGCAACATATGCAGCTCTATGTTATGTTACCTGCCACAGGTTCATAGTTTCATAGGTAGGTACTAGGTTCCTTGGCTTACGGCACCCAAGAAAGTTAATTTCCTGTGTCCCTGTCGAGCAGAGCCACAGAAGTGATCTCCAGGGTGTATTTCCTATTTCTCATCCACTCATCAATATTTTTCTTGAAGAGTGCTAATGAGGAACTTTGCTTGACATAGATGGATAGCTTGTTCCAGACCTACCATACCTCACAACTCCCTAGAACACAGGATCCATACAACACCCAAACATAAAATGTTGGGGGCAAAGGTCAAGTAACAGGGACCTGCATCACAGTCTACCCCTACAAACTTTCAGAGTTGATAGACCAGCAGCTACTGCAGCAGCATGCATATTCTGATGGGTATGACATCTAACACTCACATGTCTCTTCCCCCTTACTGACCTCAACCCACAATGTTTAACACTGAACTGCCAGATAATCAAAAAGTCATTTGGCAATGGGCAAATATAGCATGCAAAACTGTGGACATACCTCATAAATACAATAGTGGACAGTATTTGTACCTACCCTTTGTGATTTTGTAGTCTTCACACCTCACTAATGTCCATCTCACAGACTAAGATAAGGGCCAAGGCCTACATGAAGCCTTTAAATATTGCACTGTTGTGACATGTCATTGGCTAATGAAAATGCTACCCAGCTGTTCTGGATGTAATTAGCCTGTCTAAGCCATGGATTTGCACACAGGTCATCACCTGTTATTGAGCATTACCTAAAAATGGCAAGCAGTTACCTATCTAAAACAGGTCTGTAACTTGCTTTACCAAGACAGACTGCGATTATGGAAGCATTTTTCATGAGGTTTTGTGCACAAATGGATTACAACAGTCTACCAAGTATGTAATACAAGTCTCCATATAATGTGATGCAGATGAGATAATGCAGTTATGGGGAATGGGGATTGCAACAGTAGGCCTGTAGTACATCTCTGGGAATGACCTTTTGGTGATAGTCTGCTGTCCGACAACTACAGGCATGCCTTTCAACTGTGCCTGTTGTGACTTAAATCACAGCTCTGGCCCTCTCACTCCCTCCTACAATGGTCAGCTCCTGTACAAATGCTACTGGATTATGTGTTAGACATAGTGACAGTAAGTACGGGTGGACACAACTGCCATATCACATTATGTACTGTCATTCAGCTCCTCTCATTATGTGAATGTCACACAGGAATAGTTCAGAAATTGTACAGGTGTCCCTAACTGTCTCTGATGTATGCTGGCTAGGTCACTGTTTTGCCGACATTCATATCTCATTGCCTGACAGCTATGGCTAACATACCTGGCAACCCCCTACAGCAGGAATTCAGGGCATAGCCATTATTAGTGGGGGAACATAGGCCCAGTCTCAGTGACAGAGTGTACATATTGGTCATACAAAGTAAGGGTATAAATATAGCAACAGATATTAATGCAGCATAACTGTTTTGTGAGTGTTATGTTGTGTGACCACCAGATTCTCTACATTCTGAGAACAACCAGCAATTATTGCCCAACCATTTGTCACACATCTACATGTTTCTGGCAAAAGGACCACATATATCAGACACAAGTACACATTCTGCAAACATCTGTCTACTGGAGAAGTAGGACACCAACAGAGAAGACCCCCTACAGCAGGCTTGCATTGTTGTCTGTCATTGTGGCACATGGATGTTAATGGACTGTCCCCATATACTTGCAATAAAATACACCTATTTGAATGACAGTGGCTGTATGACATGGTACTGGGACATTGCCCATAGGGGACACACCAAAGTAGATGGCATCAATAGCAGTGGAAACATACATCACACTCTGTCACGACACACAGGAACATAACCGGTATTGTTACTATGTTGCTGATAGCCACATACATGCTGTGCTGATAGATGGTGGGGCTGATGTGGGAGGTAGCAGTGGATAGTGCAGGCCAATTTGGATGTGCAGGGTGTGTACATATTGGATAGCAATGTATGTGGTCCTGTGCTGTGTTCCGCTTTTCTTGTCTTTCAGACAGGATGTATAGATGGAGGCACCCGCCGTTTTCACCTGCTGAAAATAGTGTTATCCTGGATGACCTCAGACTACATCACAATATTCTGCTTTCCAGGAGTCTCCAGAATCATAAGCAATGTGCAGCACTGTGGCTGACCTCGTCACAGCAGTCAGCTATGTAAGGCTACAGGACAGAAGCTACAAGAAGGTCTAACACCGGGCAACAGATATGGTAAATGCTGTATGGCAAAGGGCCACTGCTGTGGCCAAGAACCATGCTGCTACCAGTAAAGGGCCTGCAGCAGAACAATCACTCTTGCCCACAGAGGAATTCCTGGCAAACCTGGACCCAACCATCAGCTCCCACGCATCCATCATCCCATACATTGCGGAGGTTAGTGCCACAACATCCACAGCAGAGGAGTGTCCAGGTAAGCCTCCTGTGATCATCACTGTAATACTGTATCAGGCATTGTGGCCGCCTCTGCACACAAGTACATGGATGTCAGGTCAATCTGCATTGGGTGGGTTTGATTTTAATGCACACTTGCGCATACATACTCAGAATGTCAGCAATGTAGGTAGTATCACAGTACCTACTGCACATGTTGATTTATGCCCATATTATCCTGTAACAATGCCACATTTGGTATTGCTGACAATACCTCTCCCTCACATTTCCATAGGTATGTCAGGTGTCCAACGTCTTGTACCTGGTGAGTATGATACTTTTTTATGGATCATATATACCCTAACAATGTTAAGGACTGCCATTTTGCTGTAGCCACAACTGATATGCTTAGCCAAAATATAATACTTGTATGTTCAGTTTCGGAGGAGTTAACTGAAGTGCAGTGAATTGGTAATCACAGTAACATATTTGCAGCGGAAGTAGCAACACATTTTCACATATTTTTGTGAAGGTCTATGCAATCTGCTATACAGGGGCAATAGTATGCTCAAGAAAGGTGCACTGTGTTTTAGGTGTAGGTCTATCACATACACTAGCATATTGCTTATCTCACAAATGTATAGTACTGCCAATTTTAACCAGATATAGCTGCAGTGCATATTATAAAGGGCCTGTCTTGTCTGTGTATGTTGTAGTCTGCCTGTGTGTTGTGCATGGGATCAGAAATAAGATGCGGTATGTGTAATGCAGTTATGGCTCCTCACCTGTATGTGTGTGTGTGTGTGTGTGTGTGTGTGTGTGTGTGTGTGTGTGTGTGTGTGTGTGTGTGGATCACCATACTTAATACTGCAGGTAGTAATGTACTTATTTTGTTTTCCTCCTCACCGGTGACCATGGAGGTTGGAGTGTGTCCCCATCACAACCTGATGTCAGTGTCGCATTGAACTCTAATGATGATGGTGGCCATAGTGAGGTACAGGTAGGGTTCTTGGGGGCTAAATCTGTCCCATGGGTTGACATCCCACTTCCTCCTTCACTGTCCCTGCACACAGTCAGTATGCCCACACATACCCAGTCGCCTGCGCTCACAGATATTGGACAGAGTATGTCAGCATTGAAAAGGAGAGTGTGGCATCAATGGCATCAGTGAGCCTAGACACTAGCCATAGCCAGAGATCTGGCAAGGTCCCACACAGGCAGATGGTCAGGGGTGCTTGAAGGATGACTGCTGCCTATCCACAACCTATCACAGGTCTCACATCATGGGTCACTTGACATATGTTTTGGTCTATCATGGAGGCTCAGGCATGTTCAGAATGCAACACCAGATGGATGCTCAGGGTCATGGATGCATCACTGTCTGACATCCGTAACTCCATCCACCACATTGGTGATGTTATGCATCATTTCACTGATGTAGTGGACAGATGGTGGGGTGAGACATTGTCAGTCCTTGACTGCACATTGTCTGTGCTAGAACATGTGGTGGGAATAGGGCATTGGACACATGGTCACAGGTCAGCAACAACATCCACTGAGAGTCCATGTGGTCATGCACAGTCATGACCCCATAGTGGCAGTACCTCCAGAACTACAAAAGGGAGGGTGCTGTCCATGCGACAATGTGGCAGGCCATGGGCATGTTGGCCCTGGGTGGTCCTGTGATGGACACAGACCCAGCAGACACCAGTCACCATCAGCAACTAGTACCACATCTGACCCTCACATGGTGGTGCCAGTGCCACTCCTGGCAGAGCCAGTTCCCATGTTTGTGGTTGGAGATGGTGAACTGTCCATTCTGCCATGTATGGTCCACAGTTGTCCAACATACCCAGGTGTAGGGCTAGCACATGGCTTGACTCTACACACACACACTCAAACATCACTGTCACATGCAGGTCACCAACAGACACACACAGCACCTCTCCATGGCCCAGCTGACCAGACACCTTCCTGATTCACACACATGATGACAATTGTTTGGCACAGCTTAGGCCTCTGGCACCCACACACCACACCTATGCATGTGATGATACCTGTGCCACATCCCTGCCATCCATACCATTGATGCAGTGACATGTAAATATGTTTCTGATGCGCAGGGTGATTACATTACATTACATGACATTTTGTAGTAGGGTAGTGTTATGCCATGACAGGTGCTGTATGCTGGCATGTGTCATGAGTACATATCAAAGTGTGTGTACCTTTGTTGCATGATGTTAGATTGGCGGTAGTGTTGCAGACTGACAGATGTCACTCAGACCTTTGCATGTTTCTGTTTCTGAGTGGCTACGCTGTGGAGACTTTGTGGCAATAAAGCAGCTCAGGATGGCATGGCAACAAAGAGGAAATATAACATCCGCAAGGTATGGCTATGTATGTACATGGTTACCTAGGTGTTTTTATGTAGAACTGTGTGGTAGGGACAATGGGGGTGGACAGTGTAATCCTGCATGCATATCCCATGACAAGGCATGCTACTCTTGATATGTGTCACCTGTGTGTTCTGTACCTACAAATGTAGGTGATGGTGGATAGCATTTATGCCTAGGTAGATGTGGGCTATTTAGGGCCAGCAGCTACTCAAAGGGCATTAAAATGTATAACCATTGCACACAGATAGTCACACTGCTACAAGGGGCTATATTTATACACACACACAACACAGAATATTCCTTATGGAGATTAGAACTCCTACCTATCTAGTAGTATATACTATAGCACTAAGTAGTTATCACATGTACCACAGAGCTTATCTGTTATGAGATTGACAGTTACTGTTGTTAAGGTGGATGACATCAGCACTGGGCCTAAAAATGTATAACCATTCACACAGATAGGCAAGATGGGTACATTGCTGCAAGGGGATATATTTACACAAAGACACACATACACACACACACACACACACACACACACACACACACACACACACACACACACACACACACACACACACACACACACAGTCACCCTTATTGAGATTAGAACCCCTACCTAGTAGTATACATTATAGCACTAAGTAGTACCACGGAGCTTACCTGTTCAAAGATTGACAGCCAGTGCTGTTAAGGTGAATGACATCAGCAAGCCTTGTAAAGGATGCCAATGGGGGGTTGACAGGTAGGCACGAGACCTTAAAATGTATACCATTGCACACAGATAGGCACAGTGCTGCAAGAGGATATATTTACACACACACTCACAGTGTCACCCTTATTGATATTAGAACCCCTACCTATCTAGTAGTATACACTGTAGCACTAGGGACTTATTGCATGTGTCACAGAGCTTATCTGTTTTGAGAGTGTCTGCTAGTTCATAGGTTCATAGGTTCATAGATTAGTACTAAGCTAACTGCCCTTGCGAGCCATTTTAAGCCTAGCCAGTTATCCCTTGTGAGACTCAAACCTTGCACCTTGTGTTTGTAAGGCAAACACCTTAACCATTAGGCCACCCATAGTGGATGATATCAGCAGCTGTTGAAAGGGAGGCCAGTGTTGTAGAGGACACTAGTCAACAGGGTCATAAACTGATTGATCATTGTACAGACATAGGCCTAATGGGCATGTCTGTACTGCTGTACGGGAAATATCTACACACACACACACACACACACACACACACACACACACACACACACACACACACACACACACACACACACACACACACACACACACACACACACACACACACACACACACACACACACACACACACACACACACACACACATGCGACAGGTGGCTGATGTGAGATTAGAACCCCTACCTACCTACTATTGCACAGTACCGCTCACAGTACAAGTTGCACATGCCACCAGTTACATTTGGTGCACATGTGGCTGCAGCCACAGTACTGTGGGCTATGCAAAGTGACATTGTGTTACACAGCCTGTGTGGCTTGCAGAATGAACCTGGTTTATGCTGTTATTATATCTAGTGTTGTAGCAGTGGGGTAGCTGTTAATACCCCTGCTATGTGTGTACAGGTACCAGTATTTCCATTTCTGGCCATTTGCAGTTTACTAGGTGGAGAATTGGCAAGTGACAATATGGTCTGTCCAAGTCCTGCATTGCAGCCATTGCACATTAAACCACCTGCTCCCCATTGTCTGTCTACAGTGTGAGATTCCACAGGCACAGGGTTCTGTGGTTGGGTGGATTATGTCATTATTCAGCTGTGGCCTTTAACCATCAGACAACAGTTGTGTGTGTCGGTGCAGTTAACCCCAGCATGCTGCATGTAGGTGTGGACATGTATGCATCCCCACACACACACACACACACACACACACACACACACACACACACACACACACACACACACACACACATATGCAGATCACAGGGATGTCAACATAGATTTAGCTGTGTGTGTGCATTATGTAACTGTATTATATAGATATATGTGGAGGGTGTACATCACTGTACACCTTTATGTAGCTATATTATATATCTATTTATTAATATATACATTCAAACTCTGTAACACTCGAAGAGAAAATATGATATAACTCAAAAACTTTGGCTAAGCACGAAGGAAAGTAACATAATCAAATCACTTGTACAAAAGAGACACAGAGAGACAATAATTAGCACTTTCATCCACTTTATTACTATGGACTTCAAGTGATTTGATAATGTTACTTTCCTTTGTGCTTAGCCAAAGTTTTTGAGTTATATATATATATATATATATATATATATATATATATATATATATATCTATATCTATATATATATATATATATATATATATATATATATATATATATATATATATACACACACATACATATATATGTGTGTGCGACACATACTGATAGATAAGGGTAATCATGTCTGATGGGGACAGGGAGAGACAGATACGTATACATAGCTGTCTGTATGCACAGATATATTTTCACATCTCAGTTCTTTAGGTAGATGAAGCATCAGACATGGGCTGACTTTGGCTAAGTGTAGGAGCATGCCCAGTGTGACTGTCAGTATTTACAAGGTGACTTCAGGCCAGACCTACCTCTACTCCAGTCTGAGATTTTGTGTGCTACAGCCAATTCTCTTCTGCAATCAATCCAACAGTCCAGCACCTCCCTGATATTATGTCCAAGGGATACACCGACAGTGTGCTGAACATAATATATGAGTCATACCTAGCGACTGTACAGATTGTAATAGACTGCACAGGATTTTGCAGTATATGTATGGGATGTTTTACATAGCAGTGTAATTGTCTGCTACATCAGTGGTAAATCATTATAGATTAACATTAGGAACTGATGACAAACATTTGAGTTACTGATTCCATACACACCGGGGAATTCATGCTACTACATGAACTGTTATTCTCTGCACTTTCTATATTTATCTGGCCACTAGTTAATCCTTTTCCTGATATTTGGGCCTTTGTCCTGCCGATCATGACTTTGTCAGTATTTCCTGCTCTAAGTGATTGTAGGTATGCTGTGGCTAAGATACATGATGTAATACCACACACAGGGTTACAGTGTTCACACCTCTGACTTTACGTGTTTTGCAGGATGTCCAGCTTTTCACTCCATATGTCTGCTCTGCTTCTGAGACAGTTGTATTTTTCTGGTAATATACTACTAAGTGGTGACCACTGAATTGTTGTAAGTACTGACGCAGTCACATGATTGCCTTTACATCCTGCTGCTACTCTGACTTTTTACAACCTGCTGTTATACTAGCCACCTTCTAAGTTACTCAGAGCATGTGTAATGCTCATAGCTGCGGCCCCTGTCCCTCTTTTGTCTCTGGCTTGGTCCAGCTTTCTTGCAGTAACAGTTTGTGACATATTGACAGTCTGTGGAAATCCTACCTTAGGAGTACCTCAAATGCAAAATTGTAGGTGTAGCTAGCTTTGAACCATGAACACCATCAACCATGCTAATGTAGTTAGCCCACTGAGCCACACCAGTCACCAGAAAGTGAAGTTTAATTTCTGACACTGTCAACAGCAGACAGACATACACTTTGATGCCTGCATATTGTGGAAATAGAACATGTAGCCAGGCTGTTTGGGACAGCCCTGGGATTGTGTGGTCTGCTGCTATATCCTTGCAAGCATACTGTTACTGCAATTGTATGGGAACACAGCTGTGTTCAGGGTAGGGTAATCTAGCATTGGCAGTTGTGCAGCTGTCCTATGACCCCTGCTGTTTGGCATTTCCCTAGCATACTGCAGTGGGTTTTGCTGCCTTGTGGACTAATGCATATTATGGGACAGCCAGTATTGGACAGAGTACCTATTGTCCCATATAGCTGTTAGTTCTCTGCAGGTAGCCCAGTAGCCCACTCTATTCCCTTGCATACATGCAGCAGGTCCATACATATGCTACCATAGTCTATTACCCTGTACATTTGTTGTATAGGATAGTGACTTACCTTGTGAATGCAACAGTTCTGATAACAGTGCCTAAGGGTTGACTCTGTCTGATGCATGCAGTACACAGCCAATACATGGTAAGGTATAGGTTGTGTGGTGTGGCTGGCATCCTTTTTTACTATGTATGTGAGTCAAAGTAAGGTGTTAGTCCGTAGGACCCTAGGTTGTCAGTTCATATGTGATGTGTTTCCTCCTTGCCAAGGCCAGGGCATACTGGGCATGCCTACATCTACCTACAGGGACAGCCTCACAGGTTTCCTCCCCTGAGTCTCCCTATGGGTGTGGCTGTGGTGCCCTAGACACTGGTGGAGGGCTGTATGTCCCTTCCCTTTGCTGATCCTGCTGCAGTTATTTCCATAGGATCATTTTGTGTAGCATGTCACATACTGTGAACATATGTGTACATGTGGCTGGAGAGTACTGCTGGGCTCCACCAGATACATCGAGGCACTGCAACCATAACTTGAGAGCAGCCCAAACACACATTCTATGATGTTCCTAGTTTGTGCATCTGCCTCATTATGGTGTTCTGTGGTAGATGTGTGTGTGCATTTCTGATGGGTGTCCTCATCAAAGGTTCTAGGTCATAGCCAGCATCCCCCACTAGATGGCCATATGGGATGACCCCCGGCAAAAATCTGGTACAGTTGTGATGCAAGCCAGGTGTGGAAGTCATGATAACTGCCAGGGCTGCCAGCACACATATTCATGATTATACCCTGGGCATTGCACACGACTTGGTAGTTGATGGAGTGATACCCCTTCCAGCTGACATAGACTCTAGCTTCCTCACCAGGCAGTGCTTTAATGTGTACATGAGTACAGTCTATGGCACCCAGTACCTCAGGGTAGTGTGCTACATGGTAGCAGAGATGCATACTGCTGGCTGTCTCATCAGGGGTGCAGAGTAAATAAATGTGCTCACTGGCATGTGTTTCCATGGCAGCCAGGAAATTGTGGAGTTCCCTGGATGCAGATGCCTGTGAAACCCCCATCATGTCCCCAGCTGGCCTTTGAAAAGTATCTGTAGCTAGTAATTTAAGGGCTACATATACCTTTGTTTTCACTGGAATGGGTTCCCCTCTGTTGGCTCTGGGTCTGAGTTGAGGACGGCAGAGCTGAATGAGTTCTTGTAGTATATCCCTGTCCACCCTGTAGCACTCTACAATCTCCAGCTCATGTAGCTCTTGGAAGGCTACCCTGGGCATGAACACCTTTCTCCTTCTCATTCTAACCCTTTTGTCATTGGTAGCATTAGCACTGACTACAGCCTCTAACACATACAGATGTAGCAGAACAGCAGCAGACCTTAGCATTCTATCAGTTAAAATTCCCAAGTCTGTACACTGATGGTGCAGAGTATGGGGGAAAATTCAGATTGTAGGGTGTATGCATACTTTATAGTGCTTTGCTGCAGATGCAGCTTATGCGATTGGCTAACCATGATTAATTCCACCTGCCAAGTATATCACTGAGGGGTTTGAATGGGCCAGTGTATGTGGAACAGGGGTTAGCAATATATTCTACATGATTGCCTTTCTCAAGAAATTTCCTTTTCTTTAAACTACCTTCCCTGCTAAGCACTGTGGCAGAGTGTGTAAACCCTTGGCGCTGGTATAAATACTGCTCAGCAGTCTGGACACACCTCTATGCACCAGCATGCTTAGCATAGCTCAAACCAGCTAAAACACATGCCCTGCAGCTAAACAAAGAATAGCAGCACTGGACACACCCCCTTGCTTAGCTGAGAGGCACACCACGCAAACGGGTGCCTCTGAGCTCCAATCAGCTTAAGCATATAGTGACACACCCTTTTTGATGTTAGCTAGCTCTTTAGGGGACACCAACATGGTCCTGGTGCTATACGCATTTTATCTGTGGACAAAGTAGCCCATTTTTGCTACTCAGTAACCCCAGCTCATTTGCACACAGATCCGTGCACACAACCTGGTTACTTCTCTATTCCAGGGCCTGCCTCCTTCACAACCACTGAAATCTGAAGGAAAAAAGTGCAGACCAAGTAACCCATACTCCAATAAAACAAAATAACTTGGAATGTGGCAAGCTAAACAAGGCAAGTCCAAAACACAGGAAACCAGTTTGTAAAAAAAGAAATACACTTTTATTTACACAAAGGTTAAGTGGTTTCATCCCTAAAAAATGGGACATCATCAGAACAACTACAAAAGTCAACACCACAAATAAATACATAAAATAAATTCATGTGACAAGAAACTTAATTAATTACCAATTACGAACAAGAAATTACCAATAAATGTTTTGTATTAAAACCTTCTACAAAAGTAGTTGGGGGGCAAATTATCACAACAATTACTAGAATAAATCAGGAAGTATCCTTTATAAATTTAGTGCTCTAGTTTTTAAAATGGGAACAATAGATATCTATTCATTTAAACCAGGTTTCATAGTTGCATTTAATTTGAGTTGCCAAAAAACATCACGTCTCCCTATTTGTAACTCCCGCCAACCTCCCCTACAATTCTTAGGAATAATTTCCAAAATGCCAAACTTAAACCTATTAAATCCGCTGAAAATCAGGGAGTATTTATAAAGTGCATTGTTTATATTACCTTTTAGGATTGCATATTTCTACTCATACACCCTCTTTCTCAGTTGTCTCTCAGTTTTCCCAATATAGAAACATTGACATTGGTCACATACTGCAATATAAATAACTCCATTTGTTGCACAGTTGCCATTTCTTAAATAAATAGTAAAAGGAATGTTATTTATATTCGAAGTTGGAATTTCTAACATATAGGGATATTGGCAGCAACTTCCACTTTTTGTTGTCCCCTTACAATTCAAAGTAGTTAAGGGGATGGGATGTTCAAATAAAAATGTCTTCGCTGTCTTACAAAGTGTGTCTGTTTTTCCCAGGATAGCAGACAACTCTGGATGTGCTTTAAATATAACCCCATTGTTGGTAATTATCTCCTTAATTTCCCTGGATTCACAGTTGTAGGGAACCATCATACTGTTAGTAAAATCTTTTTCCAAAATACCCCCTTGTATATCTGGGGCTTCTCTAATGTGTTCCCCAACAAGGATTTATATCTTGGACCCCATCCATACAATATTTCTAAAGTGACCTTCGGAATCAAGTTTGTGGGATACCCCCTCTCAAAAAACATCCAACCCATTTTCCCAATTTCTTTCTTAAAGTTTAAAAAGTCTGAACACATCCTGGCTGCATGGACCATTCGCCCTTTCACAATATTTCCTTTAGTATAATATGGATGACAACTCTGATAGTCAAGGTAGTTATTGGAGAATGTGTTTTTTCTAAAAGTCTTTGACACAAAACCCCCTGTGCTCTCATCTTTATATATGGTCGCATCTTAATAATCAATACTAGTTTCAGAGTGTGTTCCAGTAAATTTGAAATAAGGTGAAATAAACTCAATGCAAAGAAATGTATTATAATGCCCTTTGGAAAATTATCTACCCAATCTAATTACTCCATTGATAAAACTCCCTAAAAAGCTGATGCAGCAGTTTGGATGTGTGAACATATGTAGACAGTAATCTGGCCTTTGACCAGCACATAGCTAGAAAATCATTCTATGTCTTCCAACTCATAAGCAAGGTTATGGCATCCAGGTCCAAGGAAGTTATAGTACCACTCTACTCAGACTTTATCAGACCCATAAATCAGTACAGTGTCCCTTTTGGCATGTACATAACCAGGCACTTGCAACAGTTGGAACTCCCTGAAAGATTCCTCACCAGGAGAAACCAGGATATGAATACCCTGTCCTACACAGATCACCTGAAGGTCTTATACCTGTACTCAGTCTCTTACAGGTTACTGAGATGTGAGATATGTGTAGTATATAAGGCATCCTCAGATCCAGCTCTGATGAATCTCTTGCACATTCGCAAACAAACAGTGCCAGACACACTAGATTCAAGGATCTGAACTTTGCCTATGACATAAGCAGAACATGCTGGAGAGACTGGTGTGATGACCCACCAACCAATATGTAATGTGGATATCCCACCTCTTGGCCAGTAATCAAGGACCCTCAATCCTCACCACTGGCATGTGTGAGGGGGTCATTCACTGGGAGGATAACAAGTAGGCACACAGTATTTCCACATGCAGTTCTTTGCATCAAGTGCAATTTCCCTTAAGAGCACACAGAGATCGCAGTCAGCCTGGGGCTGGTTTCTCTCTCTTTCTCCAGATCCCCAATAATACACCCATTGGCACAGCTATAGAGTTCAGTCCTTAGCCAGGGTTCCAAGCCAAGTCTTCCAACACTCTTTCTGTCCAACCAGTACTTCATGTCCCTGCCCAAGTAGCTGACACACACGCAGTCTTGAAGATTTGATTTACACACACACACACACACACACACACACACACACACACACACACACACACACACACACACACCTGGGAAAGGTTGGCACAGGTTTACTAGCTATACCCCCAGACTATAAGGTAGTTGTTATTGTCACCAGAACCCCTCACCAGCTGATTTAAGGCCCTTAACAAAGGGTGTCCAATTTTAGCATCTAACTGTAAAAATACACACACAAGGTCTTTTGCTCAGATCTTTGTCAGGTGCTGAAAGTTATAAAACAATTGCATTAGTCCATGCTTCCAGACTAGTAATTAGTTCACCTCAGAGACAATACAGAAAGCTTGCTAATACAGACTTTGTGTCTCTGGCTGCCTTGAAACCTGTGATATAGCATCTTTATGGCCTAGGCTATAATGTGATTTAATTTCAGATATATTTCTAAAGTTTGCTGGACTGAGATAAACCCTCCAGTTTCCTCTGTCAAAACATATACATTTAAACAGTTATAATTAATAGTGCATGTACATTTCTGTTCTCTGCAGTAGGCACATTCTGCATATATTTCATACACAAGCACTTTACAAATACCTTTTCAACACAAACATCTGTACAAATCAGTTTGATATATACATGACATACAGTTCTAATACCTTTGTAACACCAGCATCTTGTATGAATCAGTTTGATATTCACAAATGACATAATTATTTACAAAACTCCAGCTAGGTGTGCTGGCAGTACCTTCTGTCATTGCAATTGGTATGTGTCTCAAAGTATCTTTGCACTATGGAATAATCTTCCGAGCCACATGAAGCAATGTCCATCTCATCTAAAAAAAAAAAACTGGTTGTTGTATAGCAATTCATAATTTCACCACTGGTCTGGCCCCCATGTTTCTGATGGACAGAGGTCAACAGTAAGTACATTAATCCCCAACTAACATACCCTCCTACTTATCCCTTAGCTCCCTCCTTATTAGCATACCCCGCCATATAAGCGTGCAAGGTATTTGGAGACAAAACTGAATTTGGTTACATGGCTAGGATCATAAAGACCTTGGTTGTCATTAGCCTAGTATAAACTTATGAACCCATGAAAGATAAATATTGATCAATACCCTCCCTAGTTTCATGCAGTCACTTGCAAGAAGTCTGTTGGTTGTTACTAGTTGTCATCTGCATATGAATATAGAAGGAATTATTGCTATAGGTTTGAAGAAGTCTGAGCAGTTAATTTCATTACCAAAAATGTCAATGGGCTAAATTTTATTCTGATTAGATAGCAATGTTTTCTTTTGTGTGTAGGCATCCTTTCACCACCATAGCAGAACTTCTGCATGATGGATATTTGCTGCTACAACAGCTTTGTGGATCTTAAGCACTTATAAAAATACTATGTTTAATCGAAATAAATATTTTCTGTATTTGGGACTTTTTGATAAACTGCAGCATGTCTAGAGGGAGTAAAAATAAATTTCATTCAAGTTGTAATGACCCTTAAATGGAGCCCCTTTCTTTGCTTTTACATTTTTTATTTACTTGTAAAATCAACCAGTGCACTGGATGAAGGTGTTCCTCTTCACTAGTAATCCAGGAGAACAATCTCATTAATTTACTTGCTCAGAGTTACAGAGTAGACAAATGGACACAGAAAGAAGAAAACTCCTGACTACCAGAATAAGGCTATTAACAATTAAAAACTCTAAGTTGCTGCACCAAATGCCTTTTGTGAATTTTGTTGGCAACTGGGAAACAAGAAACAGACAGCAAAATGTACATCAAGATCAATAGGGTTTTTACTCGTATTAAAACTAAATAAATAAATAAATGAATATTAGACAGTTTGCATGAGTGGACAGGTGATCCACTATGGCAACCTCTAACCGGGCAAAGACAAAAGAAGAAGAAGAAAACAGTTTTACTTTTGTTTTCCTGCTGATTTGAGTTGCACATCAGTTGTTCTTAAAATATTGGATGTTATTTACTCAACTAATGCCTCCTAGTTACAAACTGCTATGATTCTTATGGCCTAACCAATTATCCTACTCATTTGCTTTTACTTAAATGACTTTGTAAAGCTTGCTAGTTCTCAAGTATTTATGATGCTGAAAACTGCATTTTAACTTAGATATCTCCAAGTAAAGGCACTCAATTGACAAAAGTGCACCTCCTCCAAACAATAACATATATTTATATAGACAACTGAATGCTGACATGAAATGATTATATTAAACACACTGTAATTACTATTAAAAGATGAACTGTCCACAGCCACACAGAATAACAATGAAGGCAGTGTGCTTGATGTTTCCTCCTCACCTCCTTAATAAGCACATGGTATTGTATGCTTCATCTTTATTAGTAATTTGTTCAAATAATTTTTACTGAATCAGCAATAGACACAAACAGCTGTACTATTCCAATACATCTGGAGGCTATCAACAGCAAAATTGCTGTGGAAGATGAAAATAATAGCAACATAGTTATATTTATGGGGCAGCCTGAGGAAGGTGGCACACAGTTCCCAAGTTTAACGGCAGGAACTCACACCCCACAACATGTTAGTAACTTTGCAGGAGGTGAAAGTGTGCCACAAAATCGAGCACATGCTGACATCACACTCACATTTATACAGGAGAGGAACCTTTGCCCTACTTCACAAGTATCTAAACCCAGAGGAACATTTTGATGCTGGCAAACATTCAGAGGTAACAGTGTCAATGCTGACACTTTTATAAAGAGGATCCAGACACAGAAGTTTGTTACAATTACCCCAGGAAATATGTAAGGCATTGGCTGCCCCACATTAGTGTTGTCATATTGTCAGAGCTCAGAGCACTGCCACAGTGTCAGCTGGAATTTTCAGAGTGCTCCACCGTATACATGAAGATTTCCATCACTACTTGGAAATGGCACAGACAAAGGCTAATGCCAAGATCACATTGAAGTGTAGTAAGGTAACACACTGGGCATCCGTGGCTGCTTCCATTTGTATATTTGTTAGGACTTTCCAGACTCAAACAGGAACCAATCTTGGAAGGGGAAGAAGACAGGGTACTATCCAGACATGTGGGTGCAGGTCACATGAGACTAAAAGTGATTTTCAATAAAAAAACATAATTAACTGAGGGGATACAAATGCAACTGATTTCATACAGGCCATGTCAGCATTCATCTATATTTAGCAGAACCTCTCATTCAAGATTCTGATCAGAGGCCTGCAACACTGTTAGATTAGTGTCTGCAGGACCTCCTTCATCAAACAGGTCATGCCATCAGACGAACTTATCATCCAGCTCTCAAATTACTTGCAGTATCACCTAGTCTATTTTAGAAGATGTGTATGATACATTTGACCTTGACCTACTTTCGTTAAAGTGTGTGACATTTCTGTTACTTACAACGTGACCTTCAGAAACACAGGTCAGTGTTTACGGCTCCAGAAAGCACCCCTGCATTACCAGGCTATAACTCATACCACACATTTCGACCACCTAACCTGGACCAGAAAACCAAAGGTGGAGGTGTGCCCATATTCATTAAGGATATCCACAGCTCCAGGCTAGTTGCTCAGCATAATGCATCCGAGGTTATCCAAGTGCAACTAGCTCTGGACAAAACTGCAATCCAAATCATAGCTTGCTGCAGATCTCCCACCATGCCCAAATATTCCCACTCCTCTTTTCTTGATATACTGGAAAATATAAGGGTTCAATCAAACACCCTAATAATGGGTGATTTCAACTACTCCACCATTATCTGGGAAAACTACTTCTACCAACTCCTTCGCTCAACGCTTTCTGGAATTCATAAATTCCAATGCCCTGGATCAACTTATCCACACCCTCATGAGGGGCAACAATATCCTAGACCTAGTCATTACCAACATAAGTGACTGGTGTTCCACACCTGAAGTCAACTCCTCATTGGTCAGATCCGACCATAAGCTAATCACCTTAGATACCACATCCCACCCCCACCCCCATTAAGGAAATCATGGTAAAATATTTCTCCAAAGCCAACTTCATGCTTCTTAAGACAGAAGAGGTGAACTTCATGACACCCATGCAGATTGACAATACAGTTATGACTGCTGAATCCTACACAAATGCAGTCTATAAGAACTTACACAAGTGCATGGATTGTGTTATCCCAAACAGAACCAAGATGTTATCCTCCAAAAAAAGGAAGCCAATCTGGTGGTCCCCTGCCATAAACAAATTCTACAACAGAAGGAAGAAACTGTTGCAAAAGAGAGTAAAATCCCATGAGTGGAGGAGTTCCCTGGTCAGCCTCAGTAAAAAGCTGAGATCCCTTATAAGGTCCTCCAAAGCTATCTACAAAAACAAAATTGCCACTGATTCTAGGGACAACCACAAAGCATTCTATAGCTATGTCAAGAATCTCAATGGCAACACCCAGATCTGCTCTGAGTTACAGCACAATGGCATGAAAATTACAGAACCAACTGATATTGCCAATGTCCTAGCAGATAGGTTCAGTGCTAACTTTACCCCCCCTAAAGGGCCCATATCTATACAGGAAGAATGCAGAGTCCCTGTAATCACAACTATGCAGGTAAAAGCTGCATTTTCTAAAGCCAAAAACACAGCATCCATGACACCGGACACCATCCCAGGTTGCGTAAGATGGTTCACACAGCCTATTTTGACCTCACCAAGGCTTTCGGCATCATCCCCCATTCTGGAATTATAGCTAAACCCACTAAACTAGGTATAAATCCCTACATCACAAGATGGGTTGTCAATTGGATCACTGACAGAACCCACACTGTAAAAGTCACAGACTCCAAATCTGACTTCAAACCAGTGACAAGTGGAGTACCACAGGGTTCAGTCAATGGACCTCTCTGGTTTGGTATTTACTTCTCTGAAGTACAGGCTAACACAGAAGGACTTTGGCTAATGAAGTTCACAGATGACTGCAAACTAGGAGCCATAGTCGAGTCACCAAATGATGTGGACATCCTACAGAAGGGCCTCACTGAGACAGATGCCTGGTGTCAGAGCCATGGCCTCACGCTCAGTGCCAAAAAGTGCATTGTCATCCCCTTTGGTAAAAACTCTGTACCCATGAACTACCACAAAGGCTGCAGTCTACTTAACAGCAAATGTGTGATAAGAGACCTTGGGATCCAGGTGGACAGTAGTCTCTCCTTTAATAATCAAATCACCACAGTAGTCAGGGAATCCTTCTACTTGGCACAGCTCATCACAAAAGGGTTCTCATCTAGGAAAAAAGAGGTCATTGTTCCCCTCTACTTGATACTCATTAGACCCAGTATAGTGTACAACCCCCCTTTTGGAATGTACCTCACAAGACATCTGCAGCAGCTGGAAAGGCCACTGACATACCTCACAAAGAGGATTACTGGCCTCAAACAGATGCCCTACACTAACTGTCTCAAAAAAATTCAGCTTTACTCCATAGCATATCGCCTATTCTGAGGTGATCTCTGCCTAACATATAAAGCTATGTCAAACCCAGAGCTGTTGAATATGCTATACCTAAAGAAATTCCAATCCCCCTGAGCTACATGCTCTAGGGACATAAACCTTATCACCACAATGAACAGAACATGCTGGAGGGATAGATTCCTGTCCCAGAGACTTCCCATACTCTGGAACAAGCTACCCATCTATGTCAAGCAAAGTTCCTCATTAGCACTCTTCATGAAAAATCTTAATAAGCGGATTGGAAATAGGAAATACACCCTGGGGATCACTTTGGTGGCTCTGCTCGACAGGGGCACAGGAAAATAACTTTCTTTGGTTGTGTAAGCCAGGGAACCTTGTTGGCTAGGCTTACTTAGGCCCTTGGGCTGATAGCCTAGTACCTACCTATGAACTTATGAACAGAATAAGTTATTTAAAAAAAGTCCCTAAAAGGTCTCCTGTAATGGTATTGCCTAAAACATCATGGAACTGTGGAAAGAAATCTGTATGTCATAAGATATGATTGTAGGTATCTTCTGCATCTCTACTTGGATTTCTCATTGGATTTCATGAACCATGGCTCCAGTGGAAATCCAACATCATCTGAAAAATCAAAAATGAGTGAGAGAAAGGGTTTGGGAGAGACAAAACAAATAAAATGAGGTTTACTATTCAGCAATACATCGTACCTTGAATAAATACTTAAATACAACAGAAAATGGAAAAAAATATTTTTCCACTCACCAGCAAAATGACTACTGAGCACCCTACCATGTAGGTAGAGATGGTAGAGTGAGCGGGTATGCCAGATATGGGAATCGTGTTCACTGCCAGGATGCCTCACAGAGACTTTGGTGGTGTACTCCCATACATCACACACTGCTTGGCAATTGATGGAAAGAGAGCCGTTCCTACTGTGGTACCACACATACTGTGGACCAGAATGGGCCCCATTTGAAACATGGCTACAATCTATTGCACCAAATACCTCAGGGAAATGTACCACCCCATAAAAAATGTTCATTGTCCTGGATCAGTCCTGAGGGGACACTAAGAAATAGAAGCATCGATCCACACATACCAAGAGTAAATCCAAGAAATGCTGCAGTATCCTTGAGGTAGAAGCCTGTGAGATATTCACTGTGTATACACTCTGCCTTTGTAAAGTCACTGTGCAAATATACTGAGAGCTATACATACCCTAGTATACAAAGGGATAGGAAGTCCACCCTCCATCAGCCCTATAGGAGTCATATATACTCACTAAGACGCTTATAATATCTCTGCCCTCTCTAAACCTATCATGTATCTTCTGACTATCAAAATTATAATGGGTTATTCTCTGCCTATTTCTCCACCTTCTACTTCAGTAAGTGCCACTGGCTGCGAGCGGTTTTGGATCGGCCAAGACAAGTAGCTCAAAATGGGAAATAATAAGGCTATCAGTAAGTGGGAGCATTTTTGCATATTGCAAAGGAGATAGGATTGGCAAGACTCCCCTTTATGGAAAGTATTTATGGACAACATGGAAAAAAAGGGAATGGGATTACCAATGCAGATGATTTAGAGTGGATTTTAAGCATAAGTGGTGGAATTGTAAAGTGTCTAGGGAACTATGGAAAAAGTTGCAGCTGTATGAAAATATCCTTATTGGGGATGTCTGGTCAGTATTTGGCTGGTGTAGATGTCTGGATTCCGGAAATGGAACTACTGTAACAAAAGAGCACGGTATCAGACTATTCACAATTGGAGGTATAGGTAAAAAGAAAGATAGGTAAAGCATGTAAATATCCAGAAATAATTATAGTAAACAAGGTGGAAGCAAATACATAGATAAGAAGAGCCTGTTCAGGGCAACAAATGAAAAAAATATGTGACATTAGGCAAAGAATGGGGGTATGGATGGCAGTAGGACAATTATGGAATCTGGAGACCGACTGCATGGAATGGGGTGACATGAGAATAATTTTATAGAGCTTGGAAGGGTAAGATGACTTGAATGAAAGATTAATCAAAGGTAAGGTGACTTCTGGTACAGGTGGAGTTCTGGTGACTTTACCATTAAATAGTTAAGAACTATAGAAGCAGTAGCCTGCTATATATTATGATAACAGTATAAAGTCAGTACTCAAGATGGAGAAGCATGGTAAGTGTGATGGATAAACTTAAATGTAAAATATGTTTATGGTAATGGGAAGATCTTTGTATTACAGATCAAAAGGGAATAAAGCAGACAGAGGAGTAAGAAGTGGGTAACATACTACAAATGTTAATTTTTGAAAACATGTGTGTCCATATTCTTATTCTGAAATAGCGATGCAACAGAGCTAATTATGTTCAATGTAAGATATTCTGATGCTTGTATCGAGCATGCCACAATGTAATAAAATGGATATAGAGAAAAAGCGAACACGTTCTGAAGAAATGCGTTGGATGTTTCATGACAGATAAAAAAGGCTGCATTATTTCTCAGTGGGTTAATGGCTGCAAAATGAACAATCCTTTTGACCGGTGGGAAGTTTAGCATTTCAGAAAGATGTACATTTTATCCAGTTAATAAAAAAATCGAATAATTAAGCTGGTTAAGTGGTCTTTATCTATTAGCAGAAATGATGACAACTTTATATTCTGTGGTTTGTAAATGAAAATCTTGGACTATTAAGACTGAATGCACAAAAATGATGAATCAGATATACTAAGCCTGACATAGCTATTTCTTGCAGTTCTCCATTTTCTGAAAGATACAGTAGCCTCAGAGTTAGGTAGCTGGGGTATGGGGTTGCAGCCACCCACATGGAGGCATAGGGGCTCAGCTCCTGCAAAAATATCTTTAAAGTGGAACAACTATTGTCAGCATTCACTATTCTCCCTTAATTTAGCCATTTTTTTTTCTTTTCTTTTTTTTTCTTAATTCGGGGACTAACAATTATAGGTCTCAGAATTACATTTCTTTTGTAATATAGAACTTTATAACAGTACCAGTAAGTTACTCAGGAGCTACTAACTATGTGCTATGATTATCTGTGCTGCAGGGGTCCATGTGGGACAGACACAGACAAGTTTAAAGTGGAAGGATTCATTCTATTACAGTTGTTTGCCTTTATACCTAATGGAGCAGAAATCACTAATAGCGTTTTAGGAGATAAATGTATTAGATTCCAGTTAGATTTTCAGACTAAGCAAAGGAGACCACATTTCCGTTCCTTAAGCCATACAGTCCAGTTTATTCTTGTGGACCCCAACACATTCCCAAGTTATAGTTCTTCTATCATGTCCATAGTCTGCCACAGGGTCCTCTCTTAGTTGGTTGTACCAAGACAAGTTGCAAAAGAGGCAACTGATTTGTCATGCCATAATCATCTCAGATAATTCCTCCTGCTGTGAGGAAACAGTGATTCTCCTTCAAGGCTCTTAGTTGGTCAAGCTCCTCGTTGGGTTATGTGGATAAGTGATTCTATGAAGAGCTTGCATTCCACACTTTGTACCTGTAATGTTACCACTACTCAGAGTGCATGGCTAGTGATGACCATGTAAGCCAAGACCTATGTATGAAAAATCATCTCCTGTCCATCAATACAAAGTAGTTAAATTCCCAGAGATCAGCAACAACTGCACAAGTCCATGTATCGGTTTTATAGTCCTCACTTCCTTTCCTCACTGACAACAGCTGCTGGTACTTAAACGTCTCCACTAAGGGTGGCTGTCTCCTCACAATCCCCACCTGAAGAGGCTATTTCAGAGTTTCTCCAGAAAAGACTAAGACTTTACTTGTTTATTTTCATCTATGTCTTTCCATGCTCATTTGCACATTGTTATCCTGTACATGAATATTATGGAATGAGGCTGTGATTAAAGGTAACCTAGACAGATTCCAAAACTTGTCTTGACTAAACGCAGCTTAATGTCAAAAAAGTAGATGCACCTCTTACTATATTCACACTCTGAATGTATTATATACAGCAATGATCCTGGCACCTTATACACCAGTTGGTTCACCAACAGTTCAGGTCATGGCACTCACTATGATGCCTTCTTCAAGTCCACAAATTAAAACAAAAATAACAGCTATAGATTGGATTAGTAAAATTACATGATTCTTCACACAACTGTACAAAACTAAGGACTGGACCACCATTCTATGTCTGAGAAATGAGCGCCATGAGGCTGTGGTTACATTTCTGGACAGAACCTACCCTGAAGCTCACTGGCATAGCAATGTCCCATGATACTGGGGATTATGATCCCTCTGTCACTTTAATAAATAAATTAATAGTATGGTACCTTGTTTTACATATGATGAACATCTCAGTTTGTCAGGAGAGCTGAATTGTTTTTGCCTATCATGTAACACTGAACAAGCATGGCAGACAAACTAAGTACGTCCTGCTTAATCCTTCCAACATTTCCAGTTAAATCTCATTCTGTATGGGTATTACTTCTCAATGCTAGGAGTTTCAACAAGAATATCCATTCCCTGGAAGTGCTCCACACCCTGAAAAGTGTTGACATCTGTGCAGTTACTGAGACATGGCTTAAAGCTGTGGAAGGCACCCCAGCAGAACAAGGCTATAATACGTTCCACACATTTAGACCAGCTACCACACAAGAAGGGACAAGAGGTAGAGGTGTATCAGTCTACATAAAAATAAGCACAACTCAAGTCTGGTCAAACATTATGACATGATTGAGCTACTCAATGTCAAACTAACCTTTAGGAAATTCTATATCATATCCTTGCTAACTATAGGTTCCGGTCTATGACCCAGAATAACAGTACCAAACAATTGAATGTACTGGAGTCACTCACATTCCAGCCCAACACCACATTCATGGGTGATTTCAACTATCCCACCATAAACTGGGATACATACACAACCACTAACACAAAGGCTAAAAGATTCCTGTATTTTGATACACGACCACTAACACAAAAGCTCAAAGATTCCTGGATTTTGATACACGACCACTAACACAAAAGCTCAAAGATTCCTGGATTTTGTCAATGCAAACATGCAGAAACAACTAGTCTACAGACCTACTAGGGGTGAAAATATCCTGCATTTGGTACCCACAAATATGAAGGAACTTTGCATCCCCTCTCACCTTGTGCAATGTCCAAACTGGTCAGACCAAAGCACAAAGTGGTCACCCTTGAAATAAATATAAAGGATGATCTTCCAACAAACCCCAACACCTTTAAGAACTTTTCCAAGGCTAACTATCTCATATTAAATTATGTAATAGCTAAATTCCAAGTCCCAACCCCTCAAACTCAAAGAACAAGAAACAGCAATACCGAACTGAAATAAACATAGGAAAACTCAAAAAAACAAGCCCTTCATCTGTTCAGAATATACTTCTCTGAAGTCGAAGCAAATGTAGAGGGCCTTTGAGTGAGCAAATATGCTGACAACTGCATGTGTGCAGTCATTGAATCACCCAAAGATGTAGATATCCTCCAGGAGGGTCTGACAGACAAATAACTGACGCCAGAATCATGGCCTAAAACTCAGTGCAAAAAAAAAAAAGCATAATTATACCACTCCTGCTATTTGCAACATTTATAAGACTCCCCTAAGAGTAGACCCATGGTAAGGGACTTGGAAACTAAGACTGATAGTAACATGATATTTGTTCACCATTTTTGCATGGCAGTGAGACAATCTATCTACATGGCACAACTTCAAAGTAAGATCATGGCATCCATATCTAAGGAGATCATAGTCCTGCTATACCCGGCCTTCATTAAACTAATAATCAAGTACAATGCACCCTTCAGTATGTACCTGAGCAGGCATTTGCAACAGCTTGTGCGGCCACAGAGGTTTCTTACAAAAAGAATACAGGGTGCAAATAATATGTCCTATGTGGACTACCTCAAAGCCTTTTCCCTCTACACAGACTCTTACAGACTACTGAGGGGCAATCTATGTCTAACCAACAAGGCATTCTCCAATCCAGCCCAGACAGATCTGCTATGCATTTGCAAACAAACAGCACAAGGATTTCCAAATCTAAGTATCTAAACCTCATCTGTGACATAAACAAAATATGTTAGATGGGCAGGTATGAGTACCAGAGATTATCCCTTTTCTGGAACAGACTCCCCATTCATATGAAACACACATATTCCCTAAGAATATTCAAATGCAATTTGGACCAATGGATGGGAAATTACAAATTCACCCCTGGCTTGTCACCTGTGACCCTTATGTGAAGGGGAAATTTGTAGATGCCATAAGGCACATTAATATAACAAAGCTGTTCTAGCTTGTGGGTATTAGTAATTCGGAAAATTGGGTCATGAATGGCTAAACTTAAAAAGGATCTAAGGCTGTTAGTCTAGTAACCTGTTATGATTCTATGATCCTATGACATAACAGAAACATCTGACCATTGCTGTTATACTAAGCAGAGTTACCGACACCAGTACTGCACACATTTCAAGCACTGCTTTTGGTAGGAAAATGTATCCTCTGGTTTAAGGTGCTCATCATGTTGTTTCTTCTGACTCTCAACAATCTCACCAGAATTGCTCAACACATCTACACATTTACTTAACATAGCCTGGGTAAAATCCTTCTTAACTTATTGCATGGTTTCCAAGAATCTCTTTGTGCCTACCTGATATTTGTATTTGAGATCTTCTCCAAACTCCTGATACACTCAAATGTTAAATCTGACAGTTGGTCAATGTAGCCATCTTGGTCTACTCATATATATAAAAAAAAAATATATATATATATATATATATATATATATATATATATATATATATATATATAAATATATATATATATATATATATATATATATATATATGGGTCTACTGAAAAAGATGGAAAATCCACTTGTTCGAAAACGAACAGTGGATTCTCGGTTATGCAAAAGTGCACTTATGCAAAAGTGCACTTCCACGAAGAATGGTACAATGAACCCTTAAGGAACACAGGTGCTGAAGCACA